>NC_090911.1:9366328-9494125 GCF_040956055.1 Brachionichthys hirsutus | reverse complement strand
CAGCCCTCCTTGTGTGTTCGCATCATTCCAGCACATTAATTGGATGGAGGTTCCTGCATCACCAAGCAGAGGCGTAGCTAGGAATAATACTCCACGGGGGGGGGGGGGGGGGGGGGGGGCTCGCTCTTTCTGCTGCAGCTGCTGTTTTTGATTATTGCCATTTAACAACTGCTGAAGATGAATGTGGCCTTTATTTCAGATTTATTCTCCAAATCTCAATTTTTAGTCCTTCAATATTTGACCATGCGAAACAAAACAAAAACAGAGTTAACTTGTCCTAATATAAATACATTTCGAACATTTAGCATTGCAAAAAAGCCAGTGTTGAATTTATATAAAGCAAATTTACTGTCTTATATTTACCTACTGGTTTGGCTTTAAAGCAACCCGGTGAGGTGTGTTTAGCTGGACTAGCTAGCACGTTTTATGTCCAGATTCTTGTGTTGTTATTCATGCTTCACTACATGGATGTGTTTGGACCCTGACCACGAGGTGCACACCTCAAAAGGCCTTTAATACCTGTAAAATGGGCGTAGGGACACCCCTGACTCAATTCCTCCTGCATACGAAGAGGCGCGCCGCAAGCATGAATGGACCAATCACAGTGCTGCTTTTATCCATAAGATACGCCTGGGGAATGTGTGGCTCACACCCCGACAGACACCTGTTGTGTAGCGTGGGGGCTATTCTGCCCACCTGGTTGCAAACTTCTGGCATGCAGCAACTGTTTCTACATTTTCTGAGAGAGCGTCGGTCTCGGAATTTATGGCGAGGGGCTGGGAAGGCCTGCCGCCGTGACGGGTGTGGGGGGGGGGGGGGGCAGAGGACAAAGCAGTGTGTTCAAAAGGCTAAAATGTTCACGTCCAGTGATTGTTGTGTTTTCTTGTGTAAGTCATTAAAAATGTTATTCAACATTTTCAAAATGTTAGTCATAAGATTAAGAGAATATTTGTGTCGTTTATTGTTGCAGGAAGTTTTAATGAAAGCATAAATTTGGTGCAACTGAAGGTCTGAAAGGCTCAGGTGAACTTTGACCCTCAGATTTACTCACACCTTGTTTCAAGTTTTGACCAAATTCTGCTTTTAGAGCATCTCTGAATTATATCTTTCTTAGAGACGATCAAGGCTGTGCATTTGATCTCTGGGTGATATTAAGTATTAATGTCTTATGCCTTATACTAATGTCCTACCACACCTTCCCCATATTTAACCCTTCATTATCAGCTCTGACAGATTATTTGACATTCACCCGTAAAGTGAGCGGATCAGTTTGAGTTTTTGATGTCTTTGATGATGGACGGAAACGGACAGTGTTTGTAAAAGTGTTTCGTTTGTTTCAGGACTTGTAAATGCGGTTTGCACCGCCCGGCTATCGTAGGTCATCACTTCCGGGTCAGCCCCGGATTTGGGACATTCCCTTTCCAAATGAGTGTTTTCTTAAATGTAAACGTGGTTTGTATGTCCCGGCCTTCATAGTACAAATATCTGGTCTCTCTACCGGTCAGTTAGAACCGAAGAAATGAAGAGGCCTCTGAGTTGAGAGGTCTATCGTGATTCTCCTCTTCGCGTGTGTGTGTGTGTGTGTGTGTGAGAGTCATGCTGACATTGCTATTCCCTTTGTCTCTTCATACAGCTCTCCTCTGGAAGAGGACACTTCATCCGGGACCATAGGTCACATGACAGGTATGCAGCTCTCAATAAAACGCATGCCAGGCTCGTCGTTCTGGCTCCAGAGCAACGCCGTCTTCTTCTGCTTCTTAGATTTATGTAGCGATGAAGCAGACACCTCCCCTCCTCTTCAGCTCCACACGCTCAAGGGCTTTGAACAGGTGAGGTCTTTAAAACTCCTGTTGTATTGATCTCTCTCTCCTTGACCCCCCCCCCCCCCCTTCCACAGTCCTCCAGTGTTCCTCTGGAGGCGTTGCTGATGCAAACACGAGGAGTCACCAAGCGTTGTGACGGGGGGGGGGGGGGGTACTTTGGCAGCGCTACACACACCGCCTCCATGCAGTATATTTACACATATACTGCATGAGTTGTGTGTTTTAAATATAAAAACACTCTGTTTACTGACTGATCTTTCATTTCGGATGCTGTTCCTTTGTCTTCTCCCGCCTCTGCTCAGGATTATTCAGCGGCAGGACGTAACGTGACACTTTAATGGATGCTCAGCAAGAGGCTTCAGGAGCTCGTAATGACCCGACTGCGTCTCAGCCCGTTCATTATTGATGCTCTTTGCATCCAACATTTGTCTGTAGTTTCCTTCCTGTTCGCTCATCTCTCTGAGAGGCGTTCAGGGAATCACCAGCCTGTGAGATTCGGCACCCGTCCCTATTAATAGCGCTCCGGCTCACGGATCCCAGGTCTCCTGTTTCATCCGGCGACTTTCCACTAACCTGCGCGTCCCGCTCCAAACCCACGTTAGATCTGTCTTAGAGGTGACAAAAAAAAACACAAAAAACGGCCCTGATGTGATGCTATCACCTATTAGCTTCTTGTGCTAAGATGTGGTCTTGGCTCTGAGTTTAACTCATCCCACCATCATACGACGAACGCCAACCCTCGCTGTCCCGTTGTCCGTCCTGAGAAAGGAACATTTAACCCGCTAATGTTGACTCTGTCTGCGTGGCTTCCTTCAGTGTTGCAGAACAAAAACCTTAACAGGTAAACAGGTGCATGCAAAGCAAAGCAAGAACAACTAGAATCTTCTTGGGATCAACTCGTCCCTGATTTTGCCGTGGACCAATAGGAAGTGAGTCGCTGCTGTGATGCAGTCTGAGTGGGCTGCAGGTTCGGCTGACCTCTCGATGACCTCTCAATGGGGATCGACCTCCACTCGGACAAATATTAGTTTAAACTCCACAAATCGTGTTTGGTTTCATAACGTAAGACTGGAGGCAGACAAACGCCAGCAAGGGACTGACATCCCGCCCCCCCTTCCCTTTGGCGCTGTGGTTTAGCAGAGGGGTGAGATAACCCTTCAGATCACAACTCCCTGTGAGCCCTGATCCTTTTACCGCCCCCCCCTGGCAGTCTGAGATTCCAGGGATGTCTCCTCATGTGAAATAAGCTCTTGTCCCGTCCCCTAAGCAGACCAGAACGCACCATGGAGCCGCCGTGTCCACATCTCTGACTGCCTGGGCTGCAGAGTCGCCCTCTGCCCTGCTGGCAGCCACCTAGCGTGTGAACTTGTAGTCATAATGTGCGTTTGGTTTTTTCAGATGACGCTCTACTAGAGGCGAGGATGCCACGTTCATTTTGACACGCTGCTCCGCATGGGGAGGGCAGCGTGTCTAAAGGTTATCGGACTACAACCCAACGACATGCCCCGACTGAGGCCGCGCTTTGAAACCGACTCCGCATTCACCCGGGATGCGGAGAGATCCAAGACGGCTTTTTTTCATTTCTGACCTTTAAACGGACACGCCGAGGGGCTGCGGCGCTGTTTGGCGGTCATGTCTAACGGTTACCGTACTTTATCGCAGCACCTGAACGACCTGAAGAAGGAGAACTTCAGCCTCAAGCTCCGCATCTACTTCCTGGAGGAGAGGATACAGCAGAAGTACGAGGAGAGCAGTGAAGACGTGTACCGTGCGGTGAGTAGGGGGGGGGATGAACGGGACCGCGGGGGGGGGGCTGATTCACTGATGGTGATGATTCTGCTTTGTGTTCCTGTTTGGGCTACCGAGCTGATAATGGAAAGAGTTGATCTGAACGGTTTTTGATCCGTACCTGAGTGGAAATATTGTAATCTTGATTTTAAACTATTTTTTGAGAAGGCCGATCTAATATATCCCTCCTCATTGGTTATCTGTTGAGTGCCGCCCTCAGCACTGGGATCCAGTTGCATGGATTTATTTAAACGTTGGTTTCACGTCTGATAAACGTCTTTGTCTGACCACGAAAATCCATTTGAACGATGCAGCCGGTATCTGAACGTCAAAGGCAGCATGATGAATTGTTATCAAAGGTCTGTGCGGGGGGGGGGGGACCAAGGAGCACGGAGCGCGCTTAAGTATTAAGTATTGAAGAAAGATCTGTTTAGCTATTGGTGCTGAAACCCAACAGCAGCTGAAACAGAGAAGCGTGAATAGTCCCGCCTGGCACAGCCTTCCTCTGCTTCTGGTATTTATAAATTGCACATGTTTTGGTTTTTGAATGAGAACTAGGAAGACGTCGCCGTGAGCCTGGACGCACTCTGCAGGCTTTTTGTCCTGGTTCGCTGCTCCGGCGTCGAGGCGACCCGCTCTCAGCTGTTGTTTGTCTACACAAGTCAGCGGGCCTGAAGGATTTGTCTCTTTCTCCCGCCCTTCATTCCACATCTCGCGTGATCAATAGCAACTCTTTGATTAAAGTAAAAACTCAATTGGCGGTTTGATCCGTCTAAACCAGACCCCAGCATCCCGACTCTTAACCTCCGGGATGACTCCGTGCCAACTGATCCAATGTCATGCAGACAAACAGCTGGATTTTCATCCTTTCTGCATCACAATGCCCCCCCCCCCCCCATTGGCTAAAGGTTAATCAGTGTAAATAAACGGTTGGAGACCAGCTCTTTGATCCATGGCTGCTGTGACCTGAGCTGCACGCTGATCCCGACAACGGACTAGGTGTGTTCTTCCTGGGCACATAGTGATCCCTCCCAAAGCGCCAGAGGCCCTATTTATAGACCGGGCTCGAGTGCACTGATTCATTTATCACATGAATTCATCGGACTCGTGCTTCGTAACGTGTCGGGACTCGGGAGGTCGCTCTTCAGCATGGCGTTTGTTACAGAAGCATTTTAGTGTAAAGATTCTTGGACTGACTTAGATCCCGTTAAATTCTGAGAGCGATCCGGATGCCTATTTGGATACAAAAAAAATCTGGATTTTCCCATTTACTTATAATGGAAGTGTTTTCACAAAAATGATATATTGTAAAATATGCATTAAATTCACTCACCAACAGAGCTGGATACAGCGAAGATGGCAGCATTTTCATTTGATGCTAACAGCTGATCAGGTGATCATGATGTCACAGGTGTGTTTGTGTAAGGAGTGACGCCCCCCCCCCACCCAACTCCCTCTCACCGCCTGGTTATTAGAGGATCTGTTGCTGAGGGCCGACGGGCCAGACTAGCAGGTGCGCCGTGGTCGGGGGGGGTCTATATATGGAGCTGTTTTCTAGACGGGAAAATGTCTCTACTGAAAGCCAAGTTGTTGACACACACACACACACACACACACACACACAGTGGTGGCTGAGGCCACCTGCAGTAACCAGTCACACCAGTAGAACAGCAACTGGGAGCAACGTAGGATTTGATGTCTTTGAAGCAGCTGCGATCTACGTAGAAACAACGTAGAGTTTCTTTTAGCTTAAATCCATCTTGTGTGTGTGTGTGAAGGTGTGTGTGTGAAGGTGTGTGTGTGTGTGTGTGTGTGTGTGCGTGTTCACCCTCATAGTGCCTCTCATGGAATGATTTGGATTTCAGGCAGAAAGCGTTCGTTCGTTCGCCACGTGGCACTTTAAGAGCGTCAGAAACATAAACTCTCCTGACAGGGTTCCAGGGTCGGATGCTGAAACATGTCGGATAAGAAGGGAAAAAGACAGGAGATGCAGGAGGGAAGCCGACGTGGATACGAGAGAGAGGACAGTCTGTAGAGATGAACAGGTGATGAACGCTAGTGATGAAAACGAGAGTCCTCAGAATGGAGAGAATGTTTCAATCCTCTGTCCTCCAGTCCGATCCATTGAGCCCTGTGGGCATCGTGAGGTAAACAAACTGTGTGGGGGGGTTTCAGCCTCTGGTCCCGGGGATGAGTATCTGAGCCGCCCTGCATTCACCACCTCTAAATATAACAGCACAGTCGGATGTCCTGCAATACAACCAGGCCTGATTCACGCAGCAGAGCCAGGGGGAGGTCAGAGGAGCAGGGAGCAGGACAAGAGGGCGGGAGGCGGAGAGGAGCAAACAGCGATGGGAGCTATCTGGTCTACCAACCGTCTGAAAATCAATCAAGTCGACCTTTGTTTCTCGCTGCGTGCGGCACAAACCCGCAGATGGCCGCGTCGTTTTTTGTGATTTCGTCCCATCGTAAGGAAACGACAGTATATTTAAAAGCCAAGACATTTGGTGCCATTGTGTTGTGAGAAATCGTAATGAAAGATGGAAATAAAAATAGAATTCAGTCAACTTCAAAATGACCACTGATTCAGACAAATTCATTTGGCTGAAGCCAAAGGAAGTAGAGAAAGTGATTCAGTGACTGATTTCCACAGACTGACTGTGAGACGCTTGAACCCAACACGGTGCAGCGACGGTCAGCAGACTCAGCACCGCTGCACCAGTGCAAAGGATTCTGGGCTTTATGCCTGTTCGGTGAAATATGATGCTGCAAGATACGTTTACTGTCATTTAAGCAGTTGTGTGATCAAACGTGTCACATTTCCCGTTTCAGGCTCGTTAAGTCGTTGCTAATTCACAGAAATGTAATTTTCCATCTCAATTTTTGCAGCCCTTTTTTTTAAATGAGTATTTATTAGTTGTTGCTTTTTTGAACGGCGTTTCTCCTCCCTTTGAACAGAGATTGCTTCTGTTGTCTCGGCACTGAGCTGCTTTGCTGCTCTCGTCTCTTGCAGAACATCGAGCTGAAAGTGGAAGTAGAGAGCTTGAAACAGGAGCTCCAGGAGAAACAGCAGCTTCTGGATCAAGCCCTGTAAGTCCTTCATTCTGAATGACAACTATTTATCTATCTGTCTATCTGTCTGTCTGTCTTTCTATCTAACAGTAGCTACACTAGTTAAGTACCTGGTGATCGTGATTCAGTGACAGCAGGAGGTCAAAGTGCCACCAAAATAAGAAGAAGAAGAAGAGACAGAGTTTAGAAGGCCACATGCCAGATAGTTTTGTGTGTAATTATCACAAAATCTGGCCCTTGTGACATCATTCCTCCCACTTCCATAGAAGAACCGGTGCGTGAGGCTGACGGTCCTTATCCACGACACATAAAAGCCAGTTGTCCATGAGTTGGACTCAGACCGGTTCAAAATAATCCCAGTTATTTGAGCTGTCGCATGTGGCGGACATGAGTTAAAAACGTATGCCGAGAGCCTCCAGATTGGGACTCGTGGCGACAGGGTGGCGTGCGCCATTCTGGGAAGCAGAAATTCTGGAACAGCGTTGTTGACCAACGACGTGACGCATGCACGGTAGGGAGTCTGGAGGATGGAGGGAGATGAACGGCGTTGTGTGATTGGATGAGAGTGAAAAGAAACGGGATGGAGGTGAGGGACTTGAACACGTCGGCACTTAAATCCTCACGTTTAACGGCCGCATCGATCTTTTCCATCACTTCTGTGTTATTATATGTGACAATAAAAGTCCTCGCCACGGGCGTGGCAGCTTAACCTAGGCTGTGAGTGGACGGGTGTCGGGTTTCCCGTAAGTGCTGCAGCAGACAGGAAAGTAATAATGACATCATATAATGCCTTGCCCCCCCTGTGTCTATTATGTGTCTGACCAGCACAACAGCGGAGAGTTTGACCAATCACAATGAGGCAGAGCTGCAGAGACGGTGTCAGGAGAGACAGGAGGAAATCGATCACATGCAGCAAGTGCTCGAGACGAAGATCCAGCTCCTGCAGGAGGTCCGCCCCCCCCCCCCCCCCTGAACCTTCAGCGCAGAGGTGCTGCCGGTTTTCAGATCATGACTGTCTCCGTGCGTGTGTTTCAAGGAGGCGCAGCTAGCGCGCAGCGAGGCTGAAAGGATGGCCTCTCTGGCTGGGTCCCTCCTCTCCCTGGACACCCCCATGGAGGACACGCCGGAGGACGAGAGGCCCCCCAGCCTCCCGTCTCCCTCCAACACCAGCAAAGACAGGTGCAAAACACTACAACCGTCCAATCAACCAAAGTGAACCCCGCCCCCGCCTCACTAACCGACTGCATGTCTGCGTTCAGGTTAATAGAAGATTTGACGAAAGAGCTTCGCTCTAAGGAGGGCCTCGTCGCGGAGCTGAGCGGCGAGAAGACGGCCCTCGCCGTGAGGGTGGAGGAGCTGGAGGGGCAGGTGGAGGAGCTTTCTTCTTCTCTGCTGCAGAGAGACAAGGATGTGGAGGTACACATGCTTTGTATTCTCATTTCAAACAACACTCATCTAAATTCTGTGAAAGTGTATGCAGTGATACACTACAAAAAAGCACGATGCGGTCTCACGTCTCTGCTAATGCTCGGGTTTGTGCGTCATATTGTCTGTTTTTAGTCTTAGAAACATGGCAGAGGTTTATTTTCTCTGCCTCTTCCTCTGCAGTTCTATCAGGAGGAACTCGGCCAAGAGAGGCTGCGTATCGAACAAGAGATGCAGGTAAAAAAAAAAAAAAGACCACAGCGTGAATCTAGGAAGTGCGTTGGGATATTTAAAATAACTTTGGTTCGTCATCCTTCGCATGTAATTATAAAGTTACCCTAACAGCAAGCAGCACAGCAGTTCCATACGCAGTTCTACAGTTGCACGTTGGTAATATTTTATTTATGTTTGTGGTAAATCATCAGAAAAATGTGATTTAAATGTCGATGGATTTTGAAGACTCAAAAAAAATCAACTCGACATTTTTTGTTGCCTGCCTTCTCAAAAGTGGATAGGTTGACTTTAAAGGAATATAAAACTATTACGTGGTAGGAAGTCAGTCTAACTTTATTCCTCTTGTTGGCGCTGTGCAGCTGCTGGATGTTATTTTTGCTTGTGTGTCTTTTTGTGTGTATCCGTGGAATCAGACAGGCATTTCACATATTTGGAGTTTTGTGGGTCAGGTTTCAGCCGGGTCGTCAATAGGTCAGGTTGACCTCTAAGTGCTCAGCGACCACAGCCCTGATATCATGTTGTGTTGCTGCAGACTGATAATTGCCATAAGAGCCCTTAACTAGCTCCCTGGACACCACATCCTTTTAGATCAAATCCATGTGTGGAAGGCGAGGAAGAAGCAGAAAGCAAACACCGAAAGTCCTTTTGTTTGACTCGGGACATTTGAAGAAACTTGTTCTTTATTTCTTTAACATTATTTCTATTGAATTGAAATTCACAGAACATCTATTCAAAACTAAAGTGAAGTCCTGCACCAACCTTCAGCTGTGTTTTTCCCTACATGTGTTACTGATTGCCTCCTTAAGGCAAACTGCACAAACAATGCAGGACCAGACCAGTATTGATCACCGACAGGCTTTTCACTGCGTATCTGATTGGATGCCGGGAGCGTGACGGCGTGGCCTTTCTGTTTGTGTGCCCCTCGGGAACAGGAATTGTGTTTGGCTGCAGCGATGAACTCTCACAGTCAAATCATGTACGATAAAGACCTGGTTGTTTGACCAGCAACAGCCAAATCATTGTGAAAATACCTTCACCATGGCAACAGGAAGCGTGCTTTGTAATAGACACACTGGCCCGATGAGGATAGTATTAAAATACCCGAACCACCAGAACGGTCTGATTATACTAACACAACAGTATCCAGTCAGTTCAGTCTCGTCCCAACAAGCTAGCAAGTCAACACAAAGAGCTTCAGCAAATATCGAATCTTTTTTATGTCTTTGGTTGGTGGGAGGAAGCCGACAGAAAGGGTTTGAACCCATGACCTCCTCGCTGTGAGGCACTGTGAGCGCTGACCACTGCGCCACCGGGACGCCCCTCAAGATTTCACATAATGCTATATTGTTTGGCCGCTGTTTCTTTGTCACATTATATTAAACAAAACAGTATTATTATATTCTGAGGGGATATTATTTATATTGTATAAAATACAGTTGTCAACAATTTTTCATGCGTCTGAGCAAACACACAAACTCCCCGAGCAGTCCCTTGGACAACTTTGAGCAACATCATAATAAGACATTTTATTTTAAACGCACTTTACATTTGAAAGCAAATCTCAAAGTACACAAATAAATAACATAAAAACGAGAGATAAAAATCAACAAATAAAACAGATAAAATCAACAAGCACAGGATGTGTGTTCTGTGGTCCCACAGAGTCCTGGAACTCCGATTACAATGGCGTCTATTAGATGCGTAAGGACATGTGAATCTCATCATTAGCCGGAGCAGCCGGTCACCGGTCACTCACTGACTCAGTGGGAAATAGCACAGAATGAATCTTTACGTGTTTATGCTATTTTCAATTTCGGTTGGATTGTTTTTTCGTGCGCAACGTAGATTTTCGCTGCGCGAAGACCGTATCAGCTGTGCGTAATTACGCACGATCGCACCTGAGAGTTGGTTGTCAATAACAGTTGTTGTAAAACAAGCCAACTTGCACAACATAATGGCTGCATAATATATATATTTGCAAACTGTATATATTCAAACCAAATAAGGGTTGTTCTGTAGAATCCGTCTCTTATTTGATTTTACAGAGCGTCACTAATGCTAGCATGTTAGCATGTTAGCATTTCACCTGTTCAGTCAGGCGAGCGCAGTTTAGCGACCCGGGCAGGAGGAACAAACAAACTCCCAGGGGAGCGTATCGGTTTGTGTCTTTACCAACAGACCGTAAATACATCTGATATTCATCGGCTCTCCATTAAATGTGAGGTTTATCTCTCAGTCGGCCATTATGAACCCCAATCATGGCTCATTTTAAAACGCGAGCGTCCCACTGTGACTGCTCTCGGCTTCTCCCCCCCCCTTCCGTCTTATAATGGTACGCTCCGTCGCTGCAGGTCTGGTTCAGCAGCCGCATCATCATTATCGATCTCCTCGGAGGATCTCCTACCCGCACGGGGTTTTGATTTCCGACGTTATCCGTCGGTAAAAAGCGGCGAAACGAACGAAGCGTCCGTCCTTTGAACACGGACCACGGAGAAGGGACTCGGAGGACCGTGCGGGGACGCCCCGCGCTCTATCCGGGTGACGCGCAGCGTGAGCCGGCCCGGAATATTTCCAGTCCCCGGTCACGTCGCTGCAGAGGCGCGAGACACCGTGAGGATGAAAAACAACTAAATACGACGTCAGATCTAAGGAATGTTGCTACGTCACTGTGGGTCCACGTCATTTTCCTGACGCACCTGCGCGTCAGTGATGATCGATGCTGATCCAGGACTGATGGGTTTATTTTAATATTTTTTTTTTTACCTCATTCCATAAAGCATCCGGTTCTTCTTTTCTACCTCATCTCATTTTTTTTATTTTTTTTTATTGACACTGAATGTAACGCCATTTGTAAGGACTAAAGACTCTCAGTCTGGTTCTATGACAAAGGTTCCAGAATCTTCTGACCCATATTGCGTTTTTTTTTAAATCGTATTCACGATAAAGAACCGCTGCCGGTTTTTAACGCCTGTGAAATGCTTCTCGATGCCAAAACGAAGGAGGCGTGCCGCGTCTGTGGCCGGGAGCTGTGCGGTAACCAACGGCGATGGCTCTTCCATCCTACGGCCAAGCTCAACCTGCAGGTGCTGCTGTCTCACGCTCTGGGACGCGAGCTGACCCGCGACGGCAGGGGAGAGTTCGCCTGCTCCAAGTGCGCCTTCATGTTGGACCGCATGTACCGCTTCGACACGGTCATCGCCCGCGTCGAGGCGCTGTCCGTCGAGCGGCTGCAGCGGCTCCTGCAGGAGAAGCATCGGCTCAGGCAGTGCATCGGAGGCCTTTACCGGAAGACGAATGCAGAGGAGGGCGTGGTGCCGTTACCTGGCAACGAAGCACCGGGAGATGGGATGGTGGATATTTCTGGTCTTACCCATGCAAAGTACTGCGCCCTGCTCCAGGAGGACCTGGTCTACTCTTTGTACGAGTCCTGGGCCGACGACGGTCTGGACTGCTGCCCCCACCGCCGCCCCCAGTCTCCCGTCGGTCCGGACTCGGAGGTTACGACCTCACAACGTTGTTTGACCGGCACTCCCAGCAGGTGCCGGGGATGTTCCTACCTACGGGTGGCGGACTCTGACTACGAAGCTGTTTGCAAGGTGCCCAGGAAGCTGGCGAGGAGCATTTCCTGTGGGCCGTCCACCAGATATTCAGCCAGCGTTATCGGAGGGAGCGGCGGAGAAGCGAAACGAGGAACTACGGCGGATTCAGAGGAAACCGTTTCCTCTCCAACGCTGGTCGCCGGTTCTCAGGACCCCTCAAAGGCTTCGGACAGCGACCGTACCCTGGCTGCGCGCGCCAGCTCCAGCCCCTCCATCGCTTCCATAGAGACAACAGAGGAGGGTATTGAATCTGAAGCCATAATGGAGGGTCTCCTTCAGGCCCGGGGGGAACCACTGGATGACCGGATATCTGACTCCTTCTCTGAAGAGCACATGGGAGCCCCGCGTCGCCAGGCCTCACCTGGACCCGGCCTCTCTCTGGTCCTCGGTTTGCTGCAGAGCTGCTCTGTGCCCCGGCCAATCCGGGGCTGCAAAGGGAGCAAGCTTCCCGTGCTGCTCCGACGGGGCGCCGGCAATGCGGCCAAAAGGCTTTACTTCCCGGATCCGGTTGTGGAGTCGTCTTGCAGTACTCCAAACGGAGAAGGAGACATCCACCTGCGAACACCTGAGCCGGAGACGCCCGCCATCGGGCTCGAGTTTGGTGCGATCCTGGCCGAGATGGAAGATTTGTTCAGAGAGTACCCGCCCCCTCCCCCCCACCAGGTCTGAAACGGCGAGGAGGACAGTGATGGGGCTGTAAACCGCCGAATTTAGGATCAGCCCTGAGTTCTGTTGCGTGTGGGGAGGCGTTGCATAAGCAGTCATGAGTGTGTGTGTGTGTGTGTGTGTGCGTGTGTGTGCGTGTGAGCATAAAAACACTAGCAGTCGTGCCATTAAAGTGAAAAGCACCACCATTTACGATGCAGCGACACGGAAAGAGTCCAAAATGTCCAAATGTGATTGATGATGTCGTTTATTGGGTTCAGTCTTGAGGGAGACTAAATTTTTGTCTCGGTGACTTCCCAACGCGGACGACAGGCTTTTCCAGTTTGAAACCAGTTTAACGTAGCGCAGACATTTCCGCTCAAGTATGCGAGCGTGTATTTGCGTCAAGGCAGATACGCGCTCGTGTGTTTCCCTCTGAATCCTGCGATTGTTCGGCTGAAGTAGGTCAGATGCGAAGAGAGTGCGACTCCACCACTGGCCTATTTTCATTCTCAGGCCCTTCAGGCGTCTCGACACTGATTGGCCAGCTTCAAATCAGTGTTTTAAATGTGACCTATTTGGAACTAGAACTCTAAAGTGGCGTTCACGCTTCAATATTCATAATGGCGTTTACAAAAGCAACCCTCTCGTCGGTGAGGGTTGCTTTTGTAAAGACGATAGTGGCTCTGGCGCTTGTTTATTTATACGGTCGTGCTAACTCGTGCGTGCAAACACTCGCAGCGCTTCGGATGCTCCTGAGCTTTCTAGAATGGCGCTCGCTTGAACACGCACGTTTTGCAAGCGAGCAGATGTTCTCGCAGCTTGAAACTCTCTTGCTCTTTTGCCTTTTTAGAGCCTCGTCGAGGAGCAGCAGAGCCAGCTGAACCAGTACGAGTGCGCAGCCGGCCAGTGCGTCAACGAGCTGCAGAAGGCCCAGCTCCAGGTCCAGTCCCTGCAGGCCAAGATCCACGAGAGCGAGGCCAACAACATGGTGAGGCGCATGCGATGAGATCGCCTCGCAAACGGCTCCTTGTGTTTGAGGATCTGGCGATTCGCAGAAGCTGCAGGAGAAGCTGAACGAGATGGAGTGCGAGCTGCGTTCCATCCGTCAGGCGGCGCAGAGTCAGGAAATGACCATCGAGGGGCTCACAGAGTCCAACAGCACCAAAGACCAGGAGGTCAGTGGTTTGTCTTTTTTCTTTTGCTGCGCATGAAGCAGCCGGTGTGAGATCGCACCTCCGTTTGGCGCTCACTTCTGTACGCCGCTGTCTCGCAAGGCGCAGGAGCTGTACAAGCTGATCGATGGGCAGAACGCCTCGCTGTGCAAGCTGAGAGAAATGGCCCACCGCAACCAGCTCGCCCAATGCAAGGTGAGGCGTCTATGGAAGCCCAGAAGAGTCCAAATTAAATCAATGAAAACAGCATTTTGAAATCAATACCATTTTGATAAATGACAGGCAAATTAAATTGTAAAATAAGGTAATACTATGAGATATCTTTTTATTATTATTTTATTATAATTAAACATTTCATAATGATTATTTTAACAATGTCATACTTTTTTTAAAGTCAATTTTCTATTTCAGAATGTCATTTTTCAGCAGAATGACTATAGTTCATAATATTACCTTTATTTAACAATTTCTTCTCCAGCCTGCAGAGGGGGTCAGTGAGTCCCTGACGCTCGCCCAGCTGCAGGGCGAGCTGGTGGCTGTGCAGAGCTCCCTGTTCTCCCTCGGCCTGGAGCTGGAAGCCAGCCAGAGGAGCCTGAGACGGAGCCAGAGGCAAGGAGGAGACCTGACGAGATTCAGGGACAGACTCAACGCTGACCTGCAGGAGGCGCTTCAGCACAGGGAGGTCACCGAGAAGCACAACCAGGTCAGTGCGCTCTGCGAACGGAGGAGCCAACCCAATCGTCGATGGTCCTACAGCGTGAGCGGTGGATGGACGCCGTGTCGTCTCTGTGCTGCAGGACCTTCGCCGCGTCCTCCAGAAAACCCGCACGGAGCTTCAGGCTAAAGAAGCGGCGCTGAAGGAGAGCGAGGAAGAGAGGCGGGCTGTGGTGCAGGAGAAAGACCGGAGCGTCTCGCACCTCAACCGCTCTCTGCAGGACAAGGAGCGACAGTTGCAGGTAAGCGCACGTCTTGCACGCGAGGATGTAGATAAACGCACACGCACGCTTCTCTGATCCCGCCTCTTCGTACCGGTAGGAGTACGCTGAGATTCTAGAGTCAGCAGGAAGCTCTAAACCAGGAGATGCCCTGCTGACGAAACTGAGAGAGCGTATTAAAGACAGAGACGGCGCCCTGGAGGTGAAAGACGCACACATTCATAGAGGGGGGGGCGGGATAAATATCAGGACTATCCGAATCTCCTGAGACGGCTGCTGTTAGACGTTTCCGTTTCTGTTTCCTCCGCACCGCCTGCAGCGCGCCATTGACGACAAGTTCCGCTGTGTGGAGGAGCACGAGGGCCAGCTGAGGAGGCTGCAGCTGGCCCTGAGGGAGAAGGAGCGTGACCTGGAGAGGCTCCGCTGCATCCTGTCCAGCAACGAGGAAACCATCACGGTGCGCTCATTAAACGTGCAAGCCCGAGCACACGGGCATCTTCATGATGCGTTTATACGCAATTTTTAAATCCGCTCACGTTTCTGTGAGCAGCAAGGACGCGAGTTGTATCTGTAGCTTTTATTTTTTTGGCCGTCAGAGTCTGGACGCCTTGCTGCGTGGTAAGGAGCTGGAGCTGGAGCAGGCGGCGGAGGCCTACAGGAACCTCCAGTGGCTGAAGCAGCAGAGCGAGGAGAAGGAGAGAAGCACTCAGAGGGAGAAAGACGCCATCATCGGCCAGCTGCAGGCGGCGCTGCAGGCTCGCAACCGGGAGGCTCAGGTGGGCGACACGCCCGGGAAAAAGCGTCGCAAACCACAGAGAAAAACCTGCGCTACGTGTTTTCATCGATACAGGAAGGTGTGGTGACAAAACGCTTTTGTGGATCTGCATTTCATTTGTGTGTGTGTGTGTGTGTGTGTGCGTTGCATCCTAGGATCTCACCGCCGCCCTCGTTGCCAGAGTTCAGGCCGGCCCCACTGAGCTGGTGGAGGAGCTGAAGGCTCGGCTGGCTCTGAAGGAGAAACTCTTCCAGGAGCTGCTGTCAGACCGCAGCCGGCAGTCCGACGAGCACCAGGCACAGATCCAGGACATGCTCAACACCGTCGGCGCCAAAGATCAGCACCTGCAGGTTTGGCCTGGTAGCCGGTGCGGGCTAACCGTCGCAGAGGTGCTAACGGAAGCCGTCCATGCGTTTTTCTCTCCCAGGACTACTCCTACAGGCTCTCCCTGGTGGTCGGCGAGCAGAGCGGCCAGCTGCAGGAGCTGCGCAGGCAGCTGCAGGAGCTGCGCGAGCTAAAGCTGGACGAGGAGCGAGAGACGGAGCATCTCGGGAGTCTGCTCAAAGAGAAGGACGCGTTTATCAAGGTACCCGGTTCGCCTCGGCTTCTTCCCATGATGCCGTTGGCCTGACGCTCAGAGCGTACGCTGTCCTTCAGGAGCTGACGCAAGCTTCCTCCAAGGAGAGCGAGGCGGAGCTGAAGGCTGTCCAGGAGGAGTTGCAGCTGGTGCTGAAGAAAGAGGAGGCGGCCCAGGTGACGTGGATCTTAATCTGATGCATCAAAGCGGGCCTGCGGATTTATTTATTGATCCCGCGAGTCGTGTTTTTGTGCCGTGCAGGCGGAGCTCTCTGCCCTGCGTTGGGCCCAACAGCAGCTGGAAACTAAAGACGGCTCTGATCATCAAGTAGGACGTTGCCTTTTTCCCAGTCGATTGCGTTTGGTTGTTTGTGCCCGTTTTGAGAGCCTCCGTGTTTCTGATCCAGCTCGCGCTCGATCAGCTGGTGTCCGAACACCACGAGCTGAAAGACGCCCTGAAGGCAGAGAAGCGGTTGTACCAAAACCTCTTCCAGATGCTCGCCAAGACCGACAGGTAGGGAAGCTTCGCCGCGGCCTCCGCGACAGGCCCAGGTCACGTTGAGCTTCTGCTCTAAAGCCACTTTGTCCTTCCCCTCTCAGCCCAGAGAACATCCAGACCCTCCACACCGAGCTGGACTCCGTTCAGGCGCTGCGCACACAGCTGGAGGAGCTCCTGGCCAGGACCCGGAGCGTGGCCCAGACGCTGGAGCGGGGAGCTAATAGGGCGCCTGACTATGGAGGTGCGGATGGGCCGGGTCCAGCCAGCCCCCCCCCCCCCCACCCCCGGGGTCACACAGCGGCCTTTAATGCCCGTTGATTTGCACTGCTGAGTAACACTGATGTGTGAGATGGAGCCGTCTGCAGCCTCTGACGGTCGGGAAACGACATTTTAAAACCAATCGGCCTCTTAAACGTGAGATCAAAGCGGTCCCCAGGCGGCTCCATCCAGTTTGCACAAGCACGACTCACAACAGCAGCCTGCTCGGTGTCGACCTCTAGTGCGACCCACAGCCCGGCGTGTGCTAACACTTTGAGAGAATGGTGTGAACATGCTTTTATTTATCGTGTCTGAAGTCCTGCCCGCGTGCTGCCGTATCTCGCCGGCGTCGCTCTGCCAGCCTTTACCGCCTCCGTCAAGTCGCCTTGCAGTGAAACGTCTCCCCGTCCATGATTTGTTTTTGTTTTTTTACGTCCTCTGCTTGTGAGCGTCAAGTTCCCGAGACACAAAATCCCCCAAAAGATGCCAAAGTAGTTTCCTCCACTTCAACTTGACCTTGGATTTGTCCTCTAGTTGCGTGTTATTCTGACAGATCATGCATGAAGCGTAAGATATAAGTTGGTATTAAAGTGGTAGGTGTTTATTTTGAAGTCATGTTCTGGTCGTTTCGGTATTAATTGTGACTAGTTTGTGTTTTGTGGGACTTAATTGTTGCTCTGTGCCAGAAATAACAGCCGTTACGTTTATAGTTATTTATATAGAGCGCAGTTTGATTTTAAATATTTTCCCCCGAGCTCTCATCTAGAGTGTCGGAGATGGAATCCCTTTGTCAACGCTTATTTTTGTATCTTAAATGCCGCAGAAATAAAAATGTGCTTGGTTTATGTCAAAAAGCACTTCTGTTTGTTGTGTGTATTTGGTGAGTTGTGTTTAGAATGTCCCAAACATGGAGGAGGTTCCACCGGAGAACATTTCTGTGTGTTTAAGAACCCGACCTTTTCCTCCCAGTCTAGAAATATTCTTCATTTTTTTGCCCCCCAGTTTGATGCAATTTTACCACAATAACACACATTAAATAAAAAACGTCCATAGAGCTCCAGATTTGACACAATTACTAACGCGTTCGGCCCCGCCTCCTCCGTGCACGAGACGGCGGCGTGGTTTGCATGGCTGTAGATATTCATAACACACACAGGAAGCCCGACCGACACGCCCTGACTAAAAGTAAAACACTCAACAACGTGAGCGTCCACGTGTCCCTGATATGTAGCACCACGATTGTGCACGTTGATCAATTACACGTCGATTTCATCAGAAAGAGATATTTCATGCTGCTTTAAAGGTGGAGACTTGTGTCGTCTTTCTATTGGACTCAATAATTCAACAATCGGTCCCATCAGCGCTGCACACACACACACACACACTCACACTACCCGTGTGTGTGTGTGTGTGTGTGTCTGCAGCAGCTGTTATGTAAAAACGATTTAACTTCTAATTGTCTGACAGTCGCTTTCCACCGAGCCTCTGTTTCCTGGCAGCAAAACAAAAACCCATCCGTGAGTTTGTGTATAGAAAAGAAACAAGACAAAGCATCCTGGCACACGACTCCCGTGCACACACACACACACACACACACTTTGGGCTGTGTGTGTGTGTGTGTGTGTGTGTGTGTGTCCCGAGTTGTGGAAAGAATGAAGGCGGGCACGCTGGCGAGGGCGACGCCCGGAATAATAGGAAGAGAAAGAGGTCCAGCTGAAAAGCAGAGGCAGGGAAGGTGAACGCTCTCCTTATTTGGTTGTTCTGTTTCCAGAACTCGGCTCGGAGGAAGAGGGGGAGAAAGGTTCCGATGAAGACGGCAGCAGTGAGGGGTTTTCAGACAGCATAGAGGAGGAGGAAGAGGAGGAGGACAAAGCGACAACCAGAAGTGAAGCCTCCTTTGAGGTAACATTCCTTCCTTCCTTTTGTTTGAAAGCATTTTCAAACGATTTAACTCATTGATGACTTCCATCGTGAGACTCGACGCCTTTCTCTCTTACGTCTCTGAAGGCTGCCGGCGCTCCGGCTGCATCTGGAGCGCCGGTGAGAGCGTTGGCGTCCCGGCGAGTGGATGTGAAGCAGCTTGAAGAGACGCATGTCCTGCTGCAGAAGGATGGATTCGCCTCCGTGGGTCACATGAGGTGCATCTTTGGGCCCCCCCCTCCCCCCGAAACTCTGCGTTCTGACTTCGTTCCGTGTTCGGCGTTCCCTCCCGAGTCCCTGAAAGCTGTTTCATTCCTGACAGGAGTGAAGTGCAGAGGCTTCCGCAGGAAAACCAGCCTCTGGAAGAAAGCCGGGGACGAACCGGAGGTGTGGAGCTGAGCTCAAAGACAGAGGAGGAGGATCTGAAGACGCGGCAAGAGGCCGAGGAAGAGGAGGATGAGGATATTGAAGAAGACGAAGAGGAGGAAATGCTTCCGCAACATTTGACGATGGGGAAGCGAGGCCCTCCGTCCTCGCGGGAGAAGAGGCGATGCACGAGGACGAAGACGTCCCACTGTCACAAACGCCAGCCTGAGACGGTAGATAGGAATGAAATCCTGTTGACCTTTGAACTCAGTTTGAATCCTTCTTCACGTTCTCGCGTCGCTGTTCGCAGGGGGCGGGCGAGCTCTGGAAGGATCTAGGCGAGGGTCTTCGCGAGCAGACGGCCCGCCTGAGCTCCGATCTGGCTCTGAGCCGCCAGGAGAACCGAGAGCTGCAGGAGCGGCTGACGGCGTCCGAGGCGACGGTCCACGCTCAGGCCGGACAGCTGAAGGACTACAGAGACCTGCTGAGTGAGTCGGACCCGGGCCGAGGCGTGCCCGCGGCGCCGCCGGGCGCTTCCCGCGTAACGTCTAAGCAGCGCCTTGCTCCTGTCTTTGCAGCAGAGACTTCAGTCCAGCAGGCCAGCAAGCAGGTCCAGGTGGATCTGCAGGATCTGGGCTACGAGACGTGCGGCCGCAGCGAGAACGAAGCCGAGAGAGAAGACGCCAGCAGCCCAGGTGACAGACCACGCCCCTCTCTGTCTGTTACCGCCTGTGCTTCCTCTTCGTCGGTTCTTCACCGGGGCGTCTCCTCCACGTCTGCCTCCTCTAGAGTTCGACGACTTGGAGATGTGCACGTCGCTGTCCCATCGGCAGGACTACGAAGGTGAGACCGGGAGCTGGTACTCCGGCGGCGGCGGCGGCAAAGCGGGAGGCGAGTCGGCCCCCCTCCAGCATCTGGTGGAGGACCTCCGCTCGCAGCTGAGCCGCTGCCACAAGGTGATCCGCGGGCTGCAGCTGCGCGTCCGATCCCTGTCCAGCACCAGCGACTACGCCTCCAGCCTGGAGCGCACCCCGCGCAAGGTGCGGCGACGCCAACCGCCCGCTGCACGCTGCGCACCCACTCTGTCCACTCAGCTTAGCGTCATCAAGCCTCTGCTCACCTTTCAGGTCAATTGGGCCTTTGAGGCGTCGCTGGCCCCCAGCGGCGTGGAAGACGACGAAGGTTGGATGTCTGACGCCCAAGGGGGCCACTCGGGGTCGAAGCCCAGCAGGGAGATGCAGGAACTGATGGCACGAGTTGCGTCGCTGGAGACGCAGCTGAAGAGCTCCGGGCTAGAGGGCAAAGGTCAAGCAGAGGAAGGGAAATGCGCCACCTGGCCTGGGTGAGCGAAACAGAGAGCCCGAATGATTCTTGTGATCACAAATCGAGTTGTAAAAGCAACGATCAGGCTATCAGAGCATGCTAACATGTAGCACTGACACTCTCCTTCTGCAGGAAGTACAGCTCTCTGATCCAAACCCAAGCTCGTGAGCTGTCCCACCTGAGGCAGCGGGTGAAAGAGGGGCAGGGAGTCGGCCACATCCTCACCCAACACCTGGGCGACACCACCAAGGTGCAGCCGACCCTTCGGGCCCTGGCGGCGTGCGTCAGGCCGCGTTGTTTCACACGGCACATGAACCGGAGGCCTGTTTTTCCGTTCGCAGGCCTTCGAGGAGCTGCTGCGTTCCAACGATATCGATTACTACATGGGTCAGAGCTTCAGGGAGCAGCTGGAACAGAACACCGCCCTGGCGCAGAGAGTGGTCGCCAAGATCAGCGGGCGTGAGGAGCGCCCCTCTTCTCTTTTATTACAGTCCTCAGGTGTCATTTTTTAAACGGCGGCATCTCCTCCTCCTTTCTTCCCGCAGGTGACCGTGCAGAAAGCCACGATGACAAGACAAGCCACGAGCTGCTGGCGTTACGGTGAGCTCGCATCCCGCAGAGCGACCGTCCGGCAATCGTCTTACAGGCGGGGAGCATCGGTTCACGATTAGCGTGACCGGTTTTTGATGGTGGGAGGAAGGAAGCCGGAGAACCCACGCAGACACGGAGAGAACATGCAAACTCCTCACAGAAATGTCGCCGGTCGGATTCGAACCTACGGCCTCCTTGCAACGGCGCCACCGTGCTGTCCTTTCGCTAAACTGGGCCAGGCTGGCACCAGCGGCTGCAGCTTTTTGCTGCATGTCGTCAGTCATTAGCGCTCATGCTAACTCTGCTAACTCTCTCAGGCTGAGCAAGGAGCTCCTGCAGAAAGATCAGATCATCGAGTCCCTCCACACGAAGCTGCAGCAGCACCCCGAGAGCCCGTCCAGCTGCCAGGCCCTCTCCGAGACCACGGACCGCTCGGACAGAACCTCCCTGCTGTCCGACGAGTGCAGGAGCAACGAAGACCTGGAGCTGCGCTCCGATTTAGACGCCCGAGACTATCAGGAGGAGCATCGGCGGCCAGACGGTATCGTTTTAGTTCAGTCGTTTATCCCGCCCTCTCCGTCCGTGAAACTCCTCCTTTATCATTTCACTCTCCCCTCCTTCAGTCCGCCCGTCTCTCCATCCTCCTCCTCCTCCTCCTCATGGCTTCCTCAAATCCTCCAGCAGCTGTCCCAACATGCTTTGCTCAGCCCCTGTGGGTTTGACCAATCAGCCCTCCGGAGGTACGGGACTCGCAGCTGGACGCGACTTGAAAGCATCCACATTTTCTGTTGCGCCTCCTCCTTCATTTACCGTACATATCACCTCCTTTCGTTCTCCTCCAGCCCTTTTCGATGAGCCAGTCTCCCCTTCTCTGTCTGGCACTGATGTCTGGGGTGTGGGAATCATTTCTGACCCCCGGCCCAGGGCCCTGTCTCTGATCGCTGTTCGCCCAGAGCTGGACACACTGTACAAAAAGACGAATGAGCAAATCAGGGGTGAGGGGCGGGGCCTGGAATTAATTTATAGCTGACATGATTTGCTATTTTTTAAAACCATGCATGTGTTGTTCTCACAGGGTATCCAGCCCCCCAGGACAAGCCGCTGCTTAGTCTCTCTCCTGGCGCCCACACCCAGCACCTCCTCGCCGGCTACAGCCAGATTCCCCATCACGCCTTTCAGCACCATCAGCTGGGCGGCATCCACGAACGCCACTCCCTGCACTCCGACTCGGGTCTCGTTGCCGGAGGGAGTTCGTGGGACACGGAGAATATGGTCCAGCCAATCGGAAGCTATCCTGCATCGCCGGGACACCAGCCGGGAGGAAGCCATGCAGGTATGACACAGTCATGTTTACCTCCGCCGAGGGGGGGGTTCTGTCTGTCTGTCTGGCTGGCTGGCTGGCTGGCTGGCTGGCTGGCTGGTATGGTTAGCCACACAACTCAAAACATTCCAGAAGGATCTGGATGACATTTCCAGGAAATGTTTGGAGTCTTACCGATGTTTATGGAATTTGACGCATTCCTGTAGAGTGGTGACCTCTATCTCACCGCCGAATTTCATCCGGATCAGATCCGGATTGCGGATATTATCGAGACTTTTCTATTCCACTTGCGTTTTGGCCTACCGTTCATTTAATATTAGAGACAGAGATTTCTAACAAGCGAGTCGATTCCACACGTCAACGGATTTGTTAGCTGCGCCAAGGAGGTTGTGAAAAAATATAAATTTTAACATTGAAAACATAATTTACGGATTCACAAATCTGTTAAAATCAACTCCGGTTCACTTTTACTTTTCATGGTTGGTGTATATAGATACCGAGAACAATCGAGAACCTTTTGATGATGATCCAGATCACCATGTGGACGGTGTGAATCCACTTAGGAGGGGAACGAGCTGCTTGGCGGAGGTCTGAATGTCTTGCTTTGCCGTTTCCCCTCTAGGGGTGAACTTGATAGAGGAGCACCTGCAGGAGGTGCGGTGTCTCCGTCAGCGCCTGGAGGAGTCCATCAGCACCAATGAGAGGCTCCGGCTGCAGCTGGAAGAGAAACTGACCACCACTAGACATGATGGAGGTACGACAGCGCTCGCACGGGACAACCAGCCCCCCCCCCCCCAATCTAATAACATAATTCCTCTTTTTTTAAATCCAGCGGCACCAACAAACATTTACATTCAAGGACTTGACACAGTCACGCAACTGTCCAATCAGATCAGAGTCCTGAAGGAGGAGAACGTGGCTCTGCAGTCACGCCTGCAGGCCAGCACAGGTGACCCCGCCTGGACGACCCCGCCTGGGCGACGGCTGACGTTTCAACCTATCGCTCTAGAGACGTTCACTTTAACCCCGCCTCTCCTCTGCCATCAGACACCAGCGAGGAGGAGGTGGCGCAGCTGCGCGAGGCGGCGTTCGCGGCGCGCGCCCGCCTCAAACAAGCCGAGCTGGAAGCGGAGCAGTGGAAGGAGGAGCTGAGGCGACTCCAGGCTCACAGTCAGGACCAGGGACAGCAGATCCACGCGTTGAGGCAGGAGCGTCAGGCCGGTCAGGAGAAAAGCAACAGGTTGGTTGTGTCTGCTCGGAGATGAAGATACGCGACGCGCCGCATGCGCAACTGTCGACTCTCCTCAGGATGCAGCACGAGACGTCGCTCCTGCAGCAGCAGCTGTGTGACAGCAGGGAGCTCCTCCGCTCGCTGCAGAGCGAGCTGCAAGGGTACGATCGGGTGTGTTCCAACTCAAAAGGTCGGTGTGGATCGTCAGCTTGCGTCGTCTCATCTGATGCGTGTCCAGTCGGGCTCTTTAGCGGTCGTGCTTTTCTCGTCTCCAGGCTACCTGTGCGAGCTTCCGGGTCTGCCGATGGAGCTGAGGGAGCTGCTCGGGGAGGTGAGGAGCCTGCGGGCCCAGCTTCAGAACAGCATGCAGGAGAACAGCGCCCTCAAACAGCTGGAGCTCCACAAGCAGCTGGAGCAGAAGCTGGGCGTCGGCTCTCCTCGGACCCCCTCCCTGTCGGCCTTCGCCGCCAGCCCCCAGAGAGAGAGCTTCTACAGGCGACAGCTGCTGCACGGTGCGACGGACGCCGCTGAGATGTGGCTGCGACATCATCCTGCACGGCGTGCTTGTGCGGTTTTTGGCGTGACGTGGTTTTGCCGTGTGCTCCACAGACCCAGCGCCGTCTCCACCGGTCAGGGACATTGGTTTGTTTAACTGTGGATCTCCTGGCCCCCCCTACTCAGACCTGGACGACAGCCATAGCACGGCCATTGGTGTGACTTTTAACTGCATGACTGCAACTTAATCCCGTCTCTACGCTTAATCCCGTCTCTACGCTTAATCCCGTCTCTACGCTTTAGACGTCCCATAAAGACTTGGAATTGCTTATTGATCAGAAACACCGATATGTAACATTATTTAAATAAAATCTAAATTCCTAATTCAATGCACAAATTACAAACCGAGTTCTTCCAGAACCGATTCCAGCTGCTTCCCCTCCTGCAGACTCTCCGGACCCTCACTCCGAACTGGAGGGGGAGGCCCCCGACGGATCGTACGCAAACCGCAACGGCCGCCACGCCATCGGCCACGTGGACGACTTCACTGCCCTCCAGCAGCAGGTCCTCGAGGGTCGGAGCCTCGTGCGACTCCTGGAGACGACCCTGCAGGCCTTCCTCGGCCAACCGCTGCTGGAGGAGAACCGGAAGCGGAGCGGCGAGCTGGTGAGACCCGATGAAACGCCGCGACGATGGGAAATGCAATCGTCATCGGGCTGAAGCGCGTCACTGCTCTGCGCGTGCAGGTCCTGGACTATAGATGTGTGAAGAGTCTGCTGTCCAACACCAAGACTCTGAGGCAGACCCTGGAGGAGGCGATGTCTCTGCTGAAGATGTTCTGGAGAGCAGCTCTGCCCAGCACCGATCCCTCCATCCAGAACCTCAAGAAGGTTCGTTGCACCTCGTCTCACGGCTGGACCGGTCGGGTCTGGTAGTTTAGTGCGATTCTGGTAAGCCGGTATAAGCAGCTCTGCGTGTGTGTGTGTGTGTGTGTGTGTGTAGGAGCAGTGTATGCAAGAGGAGATCTTGTCCCTAAAGCTGCGAGTATCGGAGCAGGAGGAGGTCCTGAAGGGGACGATTCAAAGACTGAGGAGCACCAGCCGCACCAAGGAGAGCATGGAGCACTTCATCGTGAACCAGCGTGGGTGTTTCTGTGCTGAAATATATTCCGTCCTCCTAATCTCTACCGAGCTCGTAAAGAGACAGATTTCTGTTTGAGATCCCCTTTTTCTGTGTTTTTTTCTCTCGCCAGTATCGAGAACTCGTGACGTGCTGAAGAAAGCCAGGACGAACTTAGAGGTGAGTAAAACGCAGAGGTCATTACTCTCCATCGTAAACGGGTTAAAGAGCTGTCTCGTGATGAAATGTCTCGTCTGCTGTCCTTCAGTATTCATGATGTAGATCCATTTCCTTTGGCTTTTTGCTGTCTCACTTGTGTCCTCGTCCTCCAATTTGTCTCCTGCCCTCCTGCCCCCCCCACCCCAGAAGAATGAGATGAGACTTTCCTCTCTAAGCTCCTCCTCTTCCTCTCCTTGCACCGGTAACCTTCTGACATCTCGTCGTCTTTCAAAGAGGTAGCCGTCGCCCCAGACCCGCGTCTGCATTTATTGATTTACTTCCGTGGTCTGGGTCGGCCTTTACCTCGGTGTGGACTTGTCACTGCGCCGCCGCCATCCCACCAGACGGAGAACCCCGTCCTAGTTTAGACCGAGTCATCCACGTTTGACCCGAGTAGAACGCCTCTTCACCCCACGCCCATCGACTAACCCCCGCCGATGCACCGGAATGTTTTCTACTCATGTCGCTTAAAGGTTGAGACCCTTCCTTGCTTGAGGCCTCCGGTCGCTCGGCACCAAATTAAGAGCACGCCGCATTGCTTCCATTCTCCGAGAACGCTGTCACAACATCGCTAACGTCCAACTTTTCCTTTGACATTCCACCTCGGCAGCAGTTTGTGATTCATCGGCCTGAATCGTCACCTCCATCCCGTTTCCCTTTCTCATTGAATCCAGCTGAGGACCCACGAGACGCTGCCCGGGGGCAGCCTGCTGATCGCCGTTTCCTGAAGGCCGGCGCCACGGCCAATCACCGCCCAGCTGCGAGGAAGCGCAGCAGCCAATGCCTGCTTTAGACTTTAAAAGAACCAGCCTCAATGCCACGACCTCTGACCTCGATGCTGAAAGAGCCAAGACCCACCGCGCCCCCCCCGGCAGCCTTTCCCGTCCCCACCCGACCGGGAGTGCTTCCGTCCCTCCCTCCTCGAAGCGTCGGCACCTTCAGCCTTACCCAACCAGCTTCTTGTCCCTCTCCACGTGCACTATAGTCTTTGGGTGGTCAGCAGTTTGTCTTGTCGTGTGTGTGTTACAGAAGGACGGCTTTGAAACGTGCCTCTTGTGGTTTCAGTGACGTGCGTCCCGCTGATGGCGCTGGGACGACGACGCTCCTGAACTTGGATCTGTGTGCCGAAGCTTTCGGGATGAGCCCGGCTATAAGATAAATCGGTAACGTTTGACCCACAGATCTGCGTCTGAGAGCATCGTCTCCTGCCTGAGGACAGAATAGAGGATCATGCATGTGTAATCGTGGCTTGTGAGAGGAATTCTGCGCACGTAAATTATGTGTGTGTAGTTGAAAACACTCAAAGACGACATTTTGACTGCCACAGAAATGCACGTTTACGGCTTGTGGCTCTTTTAACGCCTTTTTTTTCTCCTTCCTTTTAGCAAAGGAAACAAAATAACTCCCACAATGCATCACTATACATTAAGAATGTAGAGGAGGCGGGCGATCCACACATAGCTGCATCTGTGGAGGATGTTTATGACGACGACGTCAATGGGTAGGAAGAGCAGAACCAGAGGTTCCATTCTAGCCGCTCTTGGCATTTATATGCTGAATCTGAAGCACCGAACGGGTCAAGCGCCGGGAAGTCGGGTGGTTTACATGCGAAAGGCTTCGATCTACTGGTTGGTTCGCATCTCGAAGCGGGAAAGCGTGATAAAACAATTTAAAGAGGAGGTTAAAGTGCTTAAACGGAACGAGGCTAAACGCGTATTCAAGCTCCTCTCTAGGAGTTCTCATAAGAGCATGTGCAATAATGTTTCTGACTGATCCGGCTTTTCATTTTTAGTAGACACTGGATTATTATTATTATTAGTTACACTCATCATAAAGCTAGCAGCCAATGCCGTGTCAGAGTTTTTGTTTGATGCATGACAGAGATTGTAAATGGCCGATTCTGAGCTGCGGACGTTTGACCTTTGAACTCCTTACTTTCAATTTGATTTTCCTTGTCGATGAGAATCCCACGGATTCGGCGTCCGATCTGTCAGAGGCCCCCCCGAACCACAGAGGGTAACGTTTTATTTAGTTCTTTTTTTTTTTTGGACCAAAATGAATGAGTGGGGGTTTTCCCACAAAACCATGCGCTACTGACTTCAAGTTATTTCTCTTGGTTCGTCATGCATCGCCATGGCAACGGCAATGTGGGTTATCAATTTATGTCGGCGATCCCTAACTTTGGCATGCGATCATTGTTCACTCTTTATATAGTTTGTCACAGTTGCTGCACATTTGCTATTTTATGCTGTAAATAATCAACATTTTCTGTATGTGCATCGCGTGTGTGTGCGTGTGTGTGTGTGTGTGTGTACGTGCATGAAAGAAAACATGCAACATTTGCTTTTTTGCAAAGTTGTTATTCTGGGTAGTCGTGCAATAGCTTCCTATTTTATATTTGGTGTGTTTTATTTCGTTTGTGTTCAGTGTGCGTTCAATGACTGCGTGTGATGTGACGTCACAAACGTCACTGATCACTCGCCTTTATCGTTGTTGCTTCGCTTTTGCCTTTAAATTTTACATTTAAATGATTTCAAATCAGACGTTTGATTTGAAGCACCTGTTGAAAGGAAAGCGACCACGACAGAAGGGAATGGGCGCAGCAGCAGCAGCAGCAGCAGCAGCGCGCAGCCATGTTAAGTCACGTGTTCATATAGCGCAGCTTGATTGTGCAGCTTTTTTTAGTTTGTGCGTAAAGAACTAGGAAACTGACGCAGGACTCACATGGATCCTGTCTCTGAGGATCATTAACAGTTTGCTGTGTTGGCAAAAGTATTATCCGTGAAAGGACCGGGGGCGAGGAATAAAATACTTCAAATGGAATTTACTAGTGTTGTTTTTTTTATAATAATTGGGTTTTTATTATTTCAACATCACAAAAAATCTCATAAGAGAATATCAGATGCTGACTTTTTATGCATTCATACATAGTGTGTTATAATGCATTTACAACACTCTATATCTACAGTCATTAGCGTTGCAGATGACATGAATTCTGAAGTGTTTTTAAAGGCATATAAGTATTTCCTGACTATATCCAAATTGTTTAAACTTCTATAGACTCACAGCCATTTCCTGGTTATATTTATATATATATATATATTTCTAAATATAATACAAAAAGTACAGTCTCTAAAGAGTATTGATTTAATCCATTAAACTGAATCAAAGTGTAGAAAACAGATCCAGACCATCAGGATACAGATGTTAGCCTCTACCACCAGAGAGAAGACAACAGGCAGGATCCAGGGACAGGCGAGTCTCTTTATTGGCACACAAGTAAAACCTTGTACAAGTGCTTCATCAGTCGGACTTAAAGCATTCAAAAACATTCATGAACCGGTTTGTAAGATTCAAGTTTTGGTTGCATCCTTAAACATCCAGTCTCACTTAAACTTTGCGGCTAACCTCGACATGCACATAAAAACACTTCCATCGCTTCTGGTTGAACTGCAACGGGATTCCAGCGAGCCCCTTTTAGAATCCTGTAGCGTAGCAACCGATCTCAACAGCAATGACAAATATAAACTTAAGCGCTTGGGGATGTAAAACACGCGTGAGCCATCTTTACACTCGTGGCAGAGCCGTGCGACGTCGTCGTCGTCCCTGTGAATCCACACAAAGACGCCCGATCATCACCACGTTAAAAAAAAAATGTGACATTCGTACGGTACATTCTTATACTTGGAACTCGCTTTGAGGTCATCGTATTTAGAGAAAGACTCCATCCGCCAGAGAACCGTCTGCTGCATAGTTAAAAGCTTCCGTCGGACACTCCGGCTCGCAGGATGCTACGAGGATAAAGGAAACGGCTCCACCTCCGACCACCAGCCCCCCCCCCCCCCCCCCCCGGTCAGAGAGGCAGGTCCTGTTACGACACACAAACTGTCAACCCCGAGGGGCACACAAGGAGCCGCTTCTCCTCTTTCATTGCACTTTTTTGTCTAAGAGACATCGGCTTAACACGCCCACATGCATATATCGAAAAGGTAAAGCAAACACTTGAATGCACTCAGTGAGTTAGTCAGTCTCTGTGTGTGTCATCTTCCCACACGCAGGTACACACACACACACACACACACACACACACACACACACACACACACACACACACACACTGCTCAGAGCCCTACGTAGAGAGGAGTGCAGCCTTTTTAAAGCCAGCCTTTGTCTTGACTGTAGACTTGTTTCAGTGCAAGATTTGGCAAAATGTGACGCCACAACACAAACGTAACAAACATGCTCGTGCTCTCCGGCACCAAGTGCGACATTTAAATCGGCTTGTAAAGCAGAGAGGTGACGTATTTCTTCTTGTATCTGTGAGTCGCGCTCAGCACCATCACGCCGTCCTGAAAGGATGGAAACACAGGAGGGCTGCGTTTAGTGGGATCCGACCCCAGGAAGCAGAGGAACGGAGATCAAGCCGCGACGGAGCCGAAGGACCAGGAGCTTAATCCAAGCATAGAATATATTCCCTCACAACTAGAGTTATTGGCACATTTAGTTCTTTTTATTGCTGTAAGACTATGACACATTATTAAATCACATTAATCCAAGTATCACGTATTCACTGTTACAGGATTAAAAAAAAAAATTCAAGCCAAAGTCAAAAAGAATAAAGAAAGCTGAATATAAAATTAATCTCCCAACCCCTAAAATAATTGTTCCAGAGTTTTAGGATATTTCCTGCTCTTCTGCCTCATTTCAGATAATTACCTTTATCGAGAGAGCGTAGAGGTGATTTAGCATGACGTGGTTCGGCTCGGGCAGCAGGGCGGGGTCACACTGGAGAGAGAGAGAGAGAGAGAGAGAGAGAGAAGGTCCTTACAAATAAAACTGACCATCGCCGGTGAGGACACGGAGACAGCGAGGCGGAGACGCTGACCGATATGTTGGTGTCTTTGTTGAGGATGACTTGAAGGAGGTGTGGAGGGAGTATGGGCGGGGCTTTGAAATGCTCCTCCGGTCTGAGGCTGTACTGCTTCTGCCCGTAAGGGCCCGGAGGGGAACTGGACAGATCTGCAAAACATCCACCAGTCAGGACTTCACTATCGGCAGTAAAAAAAAAAAATTTAAAAGGTCATCGAGCGAGTCCTTTACATGCAGCAGATCTGACCTGACGTGTCGGAGCACTCCAGCGAGTCGACCTGCAGGGCGTCAAACACCTCGAAGTCCGACTTCCTCACCTGGATCAGGTTGTTGATGGTTCCGAGCTGGCTGGTGACGACGGCCTGCCAACGAGGAAGGCGCCAGTCAGCGCTCTAAGGCTCCGCCCATCTTATGTTTTTGCGGGTTGTACCTCTGACGGATCATGCAGCCACTGTCCGTCCACAAAGAACTTGTACTGGTGTTCTCCCTCAGGCAGGTCCAGGATCGCTACGAAGTCGTTGTGGCTGCATAATGAGGGGGGGGGGGGGGGGTATTAATGGCCATTCTATTAAAACAGTTTAAATAAAGCTCAGAACAACGTTCACCTCTTATTCAACGGGATCTTGGAGCTCCAGTGATTGAAGGAGCCCGATATGTAGACCTCCTTCCCCCCCCCGGCCCAGCGGATGACTGTGGGTCGAGCCTGAGGACCGGGTTTCACCGGATCATCCGGATCCGCCTGAAAGCAACGCATTCTTATTACAGCTACCCGGTGACCGAGTATAAACTGTCTTTGTGTCCAGCGGCACCTTGGACTCCGCCCCGTGCGTGTTGAAGATGTTGGGGTTATCGGCGCTGTCCACCATTTTGCTGCTGGGTTCGTGGTCTTTGTGGCCGCCGCCGCCGCCGCCGCTGTCTGGGCGCTGGGCTTTGGCTCCATGGCGGTCTGCGGCCGCCCTGTCACTTGTGTTACCCATAATGCCTTTTGCTTTTACCTGGGTGCAAAAAAAGCATCAAGGGCTCTCCTTTCATTGCATTCCAGTCAGTCAGAAACGAGAAGCGGATTTCAAGTCACTTTACAAGGACTGTAAAAGATCCAAGACCCAGATTACGTTGGCGTTACCAAACATGAAATGTTGTGTGGCGAGGATCCGGCTGCCTCGCACGATACAAGTTAACGGTTCCGTTATTACAATCTTAAATCCACCCCAAAACTTTAATGAATTCTTCCTTGATCAATGCACAACCGTTCTATCAATCTTAGAAGACCATCCATCAGGTGGTTTTTAAGTAAACAGGAAAAAGTAAGCAAAAACAATCACGGCATCTACTAAAGCCTTTATCTGTAACCTACTAGCCTGCTAGCTGTCACCGCTTCGGAGTATTTTTAGCTGCGGCTTGCTAGCTAGCTTGTTAGCTGTCATTTTATCGCGCGACTTTGAGGCCTATGTCGATAGTGTGACACAAAGTTCACAATCTCGCAACTTCGGAACAGGAACAGAACCCCCCCAGAGCTAAATAGAGTTATTGTGTAGTTCGTTTTCAGAGACTCACCTGTTTGCAGCAACCACAGCTGCGCCGGTGCCCCAAACTACGGCGTGCGACGAGGACAAAATTGCTAGAACGATTCTACTCCTCTCCTTAAGGTCAACATTGACACCTCACGTTGATTCGTTGTTTTAGACTTATATAAAACGTTAACGCCCTGATTTGATATGATAAAAGAAAAATATCAATCCAAATACAATTCTAATCAGACAATAAATGTAATTTCGGGCTTGCTTGGAAACGTGACCATGCAGTTTCTTTATTTATCACTTGGTGGCGCTCTTTTTTTCTTACACAGAGGGATCAAATAACAGAAATAAATAATTGATTGAAGAGCTGGACTTGAAACCATTGAACCATTGTTCTCCAGTGAGGGTTGTTGCAAAGAAAAAATGTGTAATCAAATGAAAGACAAAGGGTCGATTGTCATTTTACATGGGGGGGGGGGGGGGGGGTAAACATTTCCTTTCACTGGGCTCGCCACAGCCCTACAAGTCTCGATAGTAAGCAGTGAAATATAACAGTATGCGGGATGCGTTGAAAGATGTTACACAAGACATACATGCCAGTAGTGAAAGCACTTCAAGTCTAATTGATCACAGTTTTTTTCAAAGGACAGTGGGAGCATTAACGACCCATTATATATCATATTTTCCTTCCTTTTAGCATTCATGTGAAACGTCTGCATTTGTAATGAGATAAGAAAAATTAAAGCACGCTCATCATACATTCTTTAGTAACTCATAGCACACGTAGCTTCTCTGAACTCCCGTCCCGGCCGGTGCGAGTCACGCTCCGCACGTTGAACGCCTGTTACGACCTCAGGCATCTTCAGGCCAGTTCCTCCTCCACTCGCGTGCGGCATCATTTGGAGATTCCTAAACCGGTCTTCATGTACTCGTAGACTACGTAGCTGATGCTGACAGCTGGGATTACTTTCATGAAGTTTGGCAGGATGCCCCGGTAGAGTCCAAAAAAGCCATCTTTGGCTAAAATGTTTTTAATCAGGCTAGTCATGGAGGGCTGGTCCGACGCATTCAAAGACGCTGGGGGAGAAAAAGAGACCGGCTTCTGATAGCACGTATACACATACCAGTACATACAGATAAGTATATATACTGCACATGCAAACACACTGTATACATATACACACACATGTCTATGCATATACGATGCTAACTGGAGATATGCTTGGCAACATTAGCACAACAACACAACATCTGATGGGGTTGAATTAATGGAGACTGGGAAGCTAAACGTAACTCCCTTGAGTATATCTTTAGCTTAGCTTAGCCATCACATACCGGTAAACAGATATCATTTACCGTGTAATGACAGGCTGCTAAATGTTTCTCGTTGCCAGTATCTGCCACCGGCCCGACTTTACCTTGGGCCTGCATCCGTGTGCGCACAAGTGCGAGCGGGTAGCTGGCCAGCTGGCCGCAGGTACTGGAGACGGTCCCACAGCCCACCAGCACCAGAACGCCGGGGTTAGCAGAGTCTTTGGCGTGGTAGGACAACCAGGCATTCTTCAAACTCTGACACGCGCGCACAAAAAAATGACACACGGAATGGGAGAAATGTAAATAGCGTCCCTCAGCAACGTAGCAAACTTAATTTACGCAATTCAATTTAAAGTGTCCCTGCATTCCAAGATGAATGGGGGGGGGGGGGGGGGCACAAACCAGCGTACCTCATACACAGCCAGGTCTATCCCAGCGTAGGGAATGATGCCCACTAGATTTGGGACGTAGCCCTTGTAGAAAGCCTTCACACCCTCCTTCCTCAGGATCCTCTTGGCACAATCAAACGTTCCTGAATACTGGCCAGTCTTCCTGAGAGTCAATCTAGTCTTCAATACCTTCAAGAGAGAGAGAGAGAGAGAGAGAAAACAAAAGAGGAGAATTGATGGCGTTTCAACGCATCCCGCTGTCCTTGAAGCGGTGAGGACGTTGTCTCGCCTCCATCGGGTAGATGGCGGTCTGCGCCGTGGCCCCCGCCAGAGAGCCGGCCATAAACCTCTTGTGCGTCTCGATCGCCTTGCCGTCTGATAACAACTTTTTATACTGCAAAAAAAATACAAAATAAACAGGAGGAATATGTATATATATGTAATATTAGAACACGAGTATCAGAGTGTTTTGTCTGTTACTTGTTCATATGCCATGAACTTGATTGCCGTCTCGGGGGCGATCTTTAAAACATTGATCCCGTTCCCCCTCCATAGCGCCGTCAGACCTCCCTCTTTCAGCATCTGCTGGAAGCCGCCCACCAGACCGATGCGGTTGGTCTTCGTAGAGTGAACCTGCAGCGCGGGGACACACACACACACACACACACACACACACACACACATACATCCTTTTCTTCTGATCAAACTCCCCCCCCCAGAGGGGGAAAAAAAAACCCCCACACCCGTCTTTTCCTTTCATTTATTCTACCTGCATGAAGACTTTCATTCTGTCCAGAGGGGCGGTGCCGGTGCGAGACACGGCCCCCGCCACCGCGCCCGCTACGAGCTGCTTCCACCAGCCGCCCGAGCTCTTCTCCTCCTCTGTGAACTCATCTGGAATGGCGAGGCTTTCGCCGATGTCCAGCACCTTTTGATGACACGAGAAAATGTGCTAAAAATCATCTTCTTACGTTACAATCCCGTCTCCTAGTCGAGTCTATTTTTGTCCCTGCGTTAGAGCGACACTTTTTCCCTCTCCTACTGACACCGAGGAGAGAGAAACATTTACAAAACCTTGAGAAACAGGTTTCAAAGGAAGAGAACGAGACTGGCAGAGCGAGTCGCATGCTCAATCTCAACACGTGAACCGTCTCGCCGCTCTGCAGAGAGCAGCCGAACAAACAAAACAAAAACCCTTCATCCTCGTCAGAACAATAATCACCGAGCGGAGACTGAACCTTTTATCTTGCACGCTTTTAACCGTTTCAGATAAACATGCGCGTTGTTTACGCAAAAGCATCGATCTGAAGGGCTTATGAGTTTCCTGCTGCGTCGTATTTACGGTACGGAGAATGCAGATCGGACTCGTTTTTCTTTTTTGGTGTGCAGCTGTCCTGTACCGTGGAGTGTTTCCAGTAGCGGATGATCTCCTTCAGGTTTTGGGCTGGGTGCAACAGGAAGTGTTCCCTCCACTCGTTCCAGTCCACCATCATGGTCCGATCGATGTCCATGCTGAGGAAACGCACACACACACACACACACACGGAAGCTTCTTTTACCTATATAAGAACTATATTGCTTTAGTGATGTGCACGCTTCGGCCCGGATAGATGGCGTCACGTCATCCGAGCGGAGGCCAGACCTCTGTAAGATCTTCTTTGCGTTCTCCATGCTGATGTCGATGCCCAGCTCAGAAAGAGACTGCTGGATCTCTGAGGAATCAATGCGCCCTGCCACACAGCGTGAAAAACAAACCCCCCCCCCATTCAGACGTGCTGCAGGGTAAACACAGCAACGCTGAAATGTGTCCCTCATCCCTCACCGTCGTTGTTCCTGTCCAGGCTCCGGAACGTCAGCCGCAGCTTCTTCTCGTGCTCCTTCAGGTACTTGGAGAACTCGTTGAAGTCCAGACTCCCGTCCTTGTTTTGGTCGCCAGAGGACACGATTTTCTGCAAAAGAAGAGGAGACAGATTAGAACCGTTGGGAACCGTGATCCCTTAAACAGCAGCGGCAGCAGGGACCCCCCCCCCCGGGCCCCCCCCCCACGCACTGCTGTACCTGTGCGGCACCATGGCGGAATATGCCCATTGCTTTGAGACCCGCTCGTAACTCGGCGACGTCCACTTTCCCGTCTTTATTGGCGTCGAGCCTCTCGAACAGGTCTTGGTAGGACCTGCGGCTGTCGGCGTCCGAGCAGCGCGCTTCTGGGATTATCGGATGCATTCTAGCGCTACTGCGGGTCGCCGGATTATTAATCCATGCTGGAGAACCCGAGCGACGTCCAGAGTTTATGGGTTTTTTTTTTTTTTTTTTTGCAGGCTATTCTTCCAACGCTAGCCTTTCAGGAGGAACTGCAGCAATCAAGGGCGGAGCGACTTCGCGTACGCAGCCACTCGACGTTTTCCAAGAGAAAACAGGAAGATGGTAAAATAGAAATGGATAATCCCCGGATTCCCCGCGTGCACGATCCTCCTCGTAGCGATGGAAGTAAAGTTTTGCGGTCCCCGCGGCGTGCGGTGGTGCGCGAATAAAGGGGATTTAATCTCATCTGTCCGGCCGCGTCAACCAGCAAACGTAGTATTTCTTGGTCGCAGTATCGCTGGTCGCCGCTAGAGGGCGACGCCTCTTTGCTGATTGTCTCATGCACATCCTGCACGGTTGAAAACGCTTCTACTAACTAACTAACTAAATAAATGATATTTTTTTCAATAGAAAATTAAAACGAGAACAGTTTATATACCTGAAAATAACACATTAAAATATTTGTCAACCCTCATGACGCATTTCAAATCATTTGCTGCTGCTACGACCTTCTGCTAACGTGCACATCCAAGTCATAAGCTTCTGGGGGAGTTACTGAGGAATCTTAGCCCATTCTGCAGGATCAGGCGACTCTGAAGGCCACTCAAGAATGGCACACGCTTCCGCACGGATGGTGAGGCTTTTTCTTCTAGGAATACTTTGATGGAGTCTATCTTAACCTTCGACATGCGGCACGTTTCCGAAGCAGTCCCATCTCCAAACACACTGCTGATCCACAGGCCGCAACATTTACTTTTGTTTCATCGCTCCAGAAAAGAGCATCCAGAACCTCTGGTTTATCTAGAGGTTGAATGTCTTGGAATTGATTTTGAAATTGATTTTGTTTTGAGCATGGAAAAATAAACCTTTGTATTGAACTATTTAAACTCTCCTTGTTTGATTTGGTTCAATCAGACAGCTGTCAATCATAGGTTTTTGTGCCCGATCTAAAATGGCCTTTTAATAATTTTGCTTCTCATGATTTTTTTATTATTTATCATTAAAGTTTTTGTCCTGGTAGGCGAGGAGGACAATTCTTCCTTGCTCAACAGGTTTCAAGGAAGAGAAAACATCAGATCCATTTCCACCATGACGTCATTATCCCGAAAAGCAATATTATGCGATGAAATAACGGTGACTGGGTCGACTGAACCCTCATCGTGCACGATTGATCTGTTTTAGTTAAACATGCCCAACGTTTTTCCCGGAAGCTTAATCATGCCTCTAATGGTGCCATAAAAATGACGAGGTCTCCTTCTGTCGGGACGGCGTGTCGTTGGGTAATACAGAAAAATAAAACGTTGCAATAACCTGATAGCGTGACTCGGCCCTGATGATCGTTTCCACATGCAGGGCGTGACTTTTATTTCATGACATTTAACTCATATAAGTTGAAATAAATATTTTGAGCAACTTTTTTCCACACTATCAGGTATGGGGGGGGGGGGGGGGGCTCTGCCCGCTGGCTCTCTCTGTGTAGAGGCGCCTCTGGTGAATACCGCCCTGTAAATATTGATCTACCGTTTTTCAAGCAGCAGCAGTGGCCAATCAAAGCGTCGGATTTCCCGTGAGTCATGAATGATTTCCTTCAGTGGGTGGGAAAAGGAGGAGATTTGAACTTCGCATGGTGGCTGGACGCGGAAGCACGGAAGACCGGCAGCAGCCACCGGAGGAGACCGGTGCAGCTCGTCCGCTCCGCTCCGCTGCACGGTCACGGGGACACGGCGCCATGTCGTTCATTCTCGCCAAGAAAAAGCGATTTAAGTTCAAGGTGGACTTCGACCTGGATGAGTTATCGTCCATTCCCTTCGTCAACGGAGTTTTGTTCTGTAAAGTTCGACTCCTCGACGGAGGCTTTGCCCAAGAGTCGACTCGGTAAGAAGTGTTGCTATTTATAGCACGAGTTTACCGGTTGTTGCAGCTAAAACTGTTTAAAGGTCATTTTCCTTCTCTTTTATGCTCCAGTCAATCTGCTACTTTTTCTCTCGGCTTCGTTCCTGTATTGGCGTTTCATGTTAATCAGCCAACGCTGAGCTAACATTAAGCTACAGCTGCTGCTGCACTTCCGGCTTCTCCTGCGAGGGGTCGCCACAGCAAAGCAGCGTTCTCCACTTCACCCCGTCCTTTGCGTCGTCCTCCCTCACTACGTCCATGCATCTTCTCCCCAGGGTCGACCTCTAGCCCTGCTCCCTGGCAGCTCCCATCCTCAGCATCCTTCTACCTGATATAGCGCTAGCTACACCAAGCTATCGCTATTAATTGACCAATTAACACAACTCGCATTGGCGGCTTTGCTAAGCTAAATAGGGAGCGAATATTACCTTATCGTCGGGGCTTGAAGACTTTCTGCCACGAGGAGGACATAATGCGGAATATAATTCGGCTTTAAGAGGATAAAATTAACCTAAAACGCTTTTATATTTTGTTCACTGTAAATATTTTTTGTTTGTTTGTTTGTTTGGAGGCTACGCAGTTGCTAAGCAGCTCGCGCTGTACGCTGATTGGCTGTAAATTATAGTGACGTTTCGCCTCCTGTGTTGATTTGTTTGTCTGTTTGACTTTTAGCAACATAAAGTTTTTTGACGGATATTGATGACTATACATTAAATTGATTAGTAGAGCGATATTAGTGGCTAATTTACGATTTTTCGTGTATAAATGTTTATCATGCATTGTTTCTACTGAGGGCGGTGCCAAACCAGAAACATGAACTCTCTCCCATCGTACAGAAACATGCAATCCTCCTCACATCCATCGTTATGACCACGTTTAAATGAGTCACTCTGGAAAAACAGACACGGCACGCCAACCACTAACCATCGTTCCTTAATCTTGGCAACTGTGTGTTGCTAAAAACGTCCATGTAAACACAGCTTTTGTCTTCACTTCAAAATAAAAGCACCGTTTATCATATTGACCACCTAGGTTATGATGTAAGGTGCTTATTTTGTGTTATTTCAATTATTAGAACTCTGTCTCTGTATTTACTTTCATTATTTCTAAAATAATCCCTTCCTGTGAAGTCAAAATCACACATTCAAAGTTTAGCTCCAAATCAGCATTGCACATTAGTGCACAGAACTTTAGATTGCTTTAACAAACAAAAGCCAGAAATGTTTAAACCGTCTTGACGGTCGGAGATACGCCTACCTCGCGTGCCCTGTGTCTAATCAATGCATATTTCTAACCCTGTCTGATCAACATCTGCTCTGTCAGTATTCAATATGTCCCTGTGTGTTTTTTGATTTTTGACGTGAAGCAGAGGTTCAGAATGTGCTTCTCTCACAGGGAGTCTGTCCAAGCAAACTGTGTACGCTGGAAGAAGAGATTCTCCTTTATGTGTAAGATGAGCGCCAATGCCGGGACGGGTGTGTTGGACCCCTGTGTGTGCCGAGTATCTGTGCGCAAGGTATGGGACAATTTGTCTGGGGTCAAGCTCTATCTGGTTGACACAAGGCAGAAAAAGGAGTTTCCAAAGTATGGCTTCCTGACCGTGAACTGAGCTTTGGATATGCTTACATAACATCAGAATAGCTGTTAATGTATAACCTCAAGTGTTTTGTGCCGGCAGTTGCGACGCTGAAGGAGTCTCGAATGTGCTACTGAGAATAGTGTAATGAAACGGTTGAATGTAACATCATTCATCTTGTGATTTTTTCATTTCAGGAATTGAAAGGTGGAAAAAGTTTTGCAAAGGTAACTCCTCTGTTTCAGTGTCGGTAGCCACGGCAGTTCAATGCCAGAGTTTCAGTCTGGCCATAAAGTTAATCTGATTACGGTGCCCTTCCATGACTTCCTGGTTATGTGTCTCCGTTTGCTTAGGATATATTTTATTTTTATCTCCTGGCTTTGGTTACTGATTGAGAGCTCTGCAAATCAAAACCTTTGTTATGTTAACCAATAACTTTAACGACCAGTTCAGGAATGAGTTGATTGGGTTTACAAAGGATTGACAGTTCTAGACTGTGTGACTTTCTACAGATTCTCCAGGCTGACTGCCCTCTCACTGTTCAACACGACTAGTACCCAGTAGAAATGTGGTATTTAACAATGAAAACCGGCTCTCGAATGAACTGGTTGATCTCTTTATATCCCTGTGCAGCTGGGCTTTGCTGATTTGAACCTGTCTGAGTCTGCTGGATCTGGCAGCACGACGCGGCGGTGTCTCCTGGAGGGATACGACACCAAGAACACCCGACAGGACAACTCTATTCTGAAGGTGTTGACGCGTAGCTCGAAACGCCCTTGGGTTCACCCTCGGGGAATCTCTCCACACTGACAATGTGTTTGAATTCCATCCGAAACAACCAGTTCTTGAGGGGGTTTTTTTTTTAAGGAGACATTTTTACGGATTTATGTCAAGGATGGAAATCCTGAATATCCTGGCATTTGATTTCTGATCCTGTGAGGTGATTGAGTAAATGTTTTTATTTATTTTTGTGACAGGTTGTCATCACCACGCAGCTTATGTCTGGAGATCCCTGCTTCAAAACGTAAGAGCTTCTTTCTCCACCCTCGTGCATCTGTTTATCCTTACAGTCCGATTGTCAGTTCAGTTTAACGAAGGAAATGTTGACATGTCAGTTTTGTGTAATTCGCACGCAACACGCACTTCATTACCGAGCTGAGCTCTCACCCATCATATCTGAGAGCGGGGTCAACAGCACAGATCGGCTCCTTCCTGAGAATCAGGGCTCTCCCTCGTAATGAGTTTGTCATAAAGACCATGATGTAAACGTCACGCTTCTGGCATGTGGAAACACTTTCCTTCAACCAACGCAAAATACTTCCTTGTCTTTTTTTTTTTTTTTTGTCCCTTCCTCCTCCCACACCTTGTTGGTGTCACAACACAAGCGTCGTTGCCTGGGAGATGCGTAACGCGCTCACCCAGGCATGTCGCCAGCATCCTTCTTGAGCGGCGTGACTCATCGTGCGGAGGGTTTGCTCCTGGAGCAGAGCACTGTGGTTTCCCCGAGTTCAATTCTGCAGCACCGGATGTTGTTTGAAAGTAACTGTCATGTGGGTTTTGCCTTCCTACATATAAGTGACATGCAATTGGGCGAACGAGCCTGTGAGAGAGAGTCTGTGTTTTAAATAGCTCCCTTGTAGTTGTAGTACGCACATAAATGAGTGCTTCAGTATGAAATGCTATTTTTAATTCAATGCCGTTTCCAGTCTTCGCTGCTGCTCTTCTAGTATTGTCAAAAGCATTTTGATGATGACGATGATGTCGAGCCTTATTAAAACCTATAGAAGGTTGAATGAAGAGACTCATTTGTGTTGGTGACACCGCTGATCTTCTCGGCGCCTTCTCGCTCTCTCTTGTGCCCCCTTCAGGCCACCGTCCACAGCCATGACTCTGGGAATCCCTCAAGCTGAAGCAGAGCGTCTCCATGAGGACAGGAAGGGAGGCGACATGAACACGTGCCATTCACTCACTGGTACGCACGCAGTACGCACAGATCCTAAAGCGGCAAATGTTTTTACAGCAGCAATATTTTATTTCTGGTCTTGTCAAAAAGAAGGTCCCACAAATGCAGAGGATTCAGCAGTGACATCTGAATAATAAAAAAAAAAAGAGAGCATCTTTTACCCTACAGAATGAATACTTCCTCTCGACTGATGTTTTATTTTTGGTTTGGTTTAGGGACTCCGGGAAAGTCCATATCCGTTCCAGAGGAGCTGCTAGCGTACGGCCACTCCAGAACGCCCAGCTCCGCCAGTCAGCACTCCAAAATCTCAGGTGGAAAAAAAAAACAGAGATTGTTTTTAGTCATTTCCATCAGACAAAATCGATTCGGCAACCAGTCGTACAAATCAGAAGCCACAGCCTGCAGTGTTTGCGCTCCTTCCCGCTCTGCAGGCTACAGCTCGAATCACTCCAGTTTAACGAACCTCAGCCATCGTCGGCGGAGCTCGTCGGCAGGTTCCGACTCCACTGGCATCGGCAGCATCCTGGAACCCAGCGATCAGCAGGGTGAGAGAGGAGAGAGGGAGAGCAGGTCTACCCCCGCCATCTCTGCAGTTGCGCACCAAACCCCTGAACGCCCCTCCACCCCTGCTAAGGTCTTACGGTAAGAAAGCACACGACCGCCTATGACGCTAATAGTTGGTCTCTATATTTGTTAGACTTTTTGTCGTCGTGTTCCAGACACCCGTTGAAGCAGAACTCGATGGAGAATCAGCTGAAGAGAGTCGACGCCACCAGGGTGGATGCTGATGACATAATAGAGAAAATCCTGCAGACCCAGGACTTCAGCCATTGCTTCCTGGACTCCAGCGCAGAGGGTGTGTCCAGCTAATCCGTAACTTAACGGTGGTTGTCCGAGGGAACTGTATAGCATTCTGATGATGGGTTTAAATTACTCTGGGGGTGTCGTAATTCACAAATGAAACATTTTCAAGCATTTTCTCTTCCCTCAGACCGGAAATGTATGGATGATTTAGTTTTCATACTTTGTAGCCTAAATATTAATGGTAAATTAATTAAGGATTACAAAATTAACTTGCCTTATCATGACTTTAAATACAGTATTCAGTTCTAACTTCAAAGTCATATATTTGAAGTTTATAGATTGTTTTGAGACTTAATATCAGCCAATCACAAACACCCGCTGAGCCGTCTCTCTGTCCATTTCTAATGAGTGTGTATTTGTGTGTCTGCTGCTGCTGCTGCTGCAGAGGAGGGGCTGAGCTTGTTTGTCGGTCCTGGTGGGTGCACGGCCCTGGGAAGCCAACACACGAGGTGGGTACGGTTTGATGCTGCGAGTACGGATGACGCAGATTATTAGGTGCACGACTGGCTCCCAGTGCGTAATATTTCACATGAGAGCACTTTCAGTTCCACAACACGCAGTGTCTGTTTTGCAGTTCTGTGTGTGACTACTTTCCTGACTTCCTTCCTGGTGTCGTGTTGTGACATTCTCTTTCAGGGTCGCAGCCGGGCCCTTTGAGCAGGTGGTGATTAAGCGCTAAACTTGGGCCAGCGTGTCTGTCTTAAAGGGCGCCGTGTTGCACCGGTATGGGAGGTCATGAAGTGGCAGCGCCATCGGGACGCAGGCTTTCACGCAGTCGCTGCGTCTGACATACGGTTTCTGTTGATCGGGAGCGCCCCTCCAGTGGCCAGGAAATGGAAGTTGAAGCCACTTCCTGGAGCGTTTTGGTGACAGCTGGTATACTGTCATATCCGAACTGTACAATGAGAGAATGTAATTCTAAAAATGCTGTTCACGCATCTTCGGGATATTATTTTTGACCAATTAAAGTGTGTCCTTATCTGGTAAAGTTTATTTCAGTTTGTCCTTGTTCGCCAGACGGTGACACAGGTTACTGTGACCGTACTTTTTAAATTCATGATGCGTAATGTTTTTTGATTGCCAGTAGTTTAATCCCACTGCAGACAAACTCCTCTAGCAGGTTGTGGAAGAGACTGCATTCAAAACGGCGTTAAGTTTTTAATGTTTGATGCCTTTGGTATCTTTTTTCTGGTGCGTATGTGAATATATGACTTGTTATCTGTCAAAATTAATGGATTTATTTTTACCACTGATTTTCTAAATGTGCCGAAATTTAATAGAGTTTACAATAACTGACAGGAAGTCATTTATGTAGCGTGCAAAACAATGTAAAGATAAATGTATAAAGGTCATTGATTTGAACATATTAAAATATATTTAAGAATACCAAGTAAAAAGTACTCTGTGCTGCATTTTTACATGTCCTTTAGCAAAATAGTATGGATGGACAAAAACAAGGTACAAATGTATTGCAATATCCATCCGTCTGTCTTCTATGAACAATTACCAGTCCATCTCCATCTATTAAATTTGATATCAGAGCAATGTAGTGTCATCAATTCACCAATATTGCATGTTTTTGGGACTGGTAGGATGCACCCAGACATTGGAGAGAACATACAAACTACATAATTCTCATAATTATTGCATATATATAAACTTTATTACAGGCTGTAGACCCAATAGTAAAAACATACAACACATAATGAGAATACAATTACAAACACATTTTAATATGTTTGATTTAATGTATTTCTTCATAACGGTTTAACGAAATGTTAAGAGAAAACGATCTGAAATAGAATAGTTGTCAAAAGACGAATATATTGATCAAGGGAATCAAACCAATGACGTGTTACGTGCTTTTGTTTTCTGCTCTCCAACGTGCTGACGTTTTTATGTTTACCGCAGCGCGCGCACTGCACCACTTGCGTTCCGGTTCCGGTTCCGCTTCCACCTCGCAGCTGTCCTTTAGCTTCAACGACGGCGGGAAGTTGATATCAGCAACTTAATCGCGAGCCAGAAAAGGCAAAAACGGACGGAATTGTTAACGATCGATTTTCCGCAAATTAATATTGATGGATTTGTGAGCGGAATTACGGCAACTGTAAACCAACTTCAGCGGCGTGGGGGTTCGGGCTAGCATGGCTAACATCGGAAACCAGTTAGCAGCACAGGCCGTTAGCAAGCCTGCACCAGGAAAACACGGGAATGTATTGCCCCTGTGGGGCAACGAAAAGACCATGAACCTCAATCCAATGATTCTAACAAATGTGTTGTCTTCGCCGTATTTCAAAGTTCAACTCTATGAATTAAAGACGTACCATGAAGTTGTGGACGAAATCTACTTCAAGGTAAAAAAAAAAAAATAGCAGATGCTAAACCGCATGCTAGCTAGGCAACTACTGTAAATTCAAGCTAGTGCCGCTGTGGTTTCGGGACACTGCTGTCGTCAAATAACACCTCGATTCGGAAAAATGGCCCCTTAAAACATATAACTTAAATAGAAGTATGCGAAACGCAGTTTGTTTTATTTACAACCTGAACACTTTGCGAAACCATCAACCGATTTAAGCTATTTTAAGGTTGCGCTAGTTTACTATGAATCCCAATTCGTGTGCCGTTTCGCCTACATTCAGAGTGACTTTAACTTCCGTTTATTCATTTTTAGTTGACGTCGACTATCATTTCTACATTTATTCTTCTATTTCTTGCGTGTGTAAAGTGAAATATTGTTCTCTGCACGTGCAGGTGACTCACGCCGAGCCTTGGGAGAAAGGAAGCAGGAAGACCGCAGGCCAGACTGGAATGTGCGGAGGGGTAAGTGAGAAGTACGTGCTTTTTATATTTCCCGCCCCCCCCCTCTCCTCCTCCATATTTAAAAATGACTTGCTATATCAAAATGACAGGATTCAGGAGTACTTGTACTTATACTAAACCTGTTGAGTGCCGAACAGGCTAGCTTTAAATACTGGTGTGTTTTACAGTACGTCTTCCACCTTCTGTAGGTGCGTGGCGTCGGGACCGGTGGCATCGTGTCCACCGCTTTCTGCCTGCTGTACAAACTGTTTACGCTCAAGCTGACTCGCAAACAGCTGATGGGACTGATCACGCACACGGACTCGCCGTACATCAGAGCGCTTGGCTTCATGTATATAAGGTATGCTGCTCTGTGTGAGTTTCTAGAGCTTAAACTTGGAATGTTTTTATAAAATCGGCCTGTAGAGGATCACCGATGCTAAAGCATGACTTTTGTTTCCGTCTCAGATACACTCAGCCTCCAGCAGATTTGATCGAATGGTATGACGGTTTCCTGGATGATGACGAGGTATGTCACCACGGGTAATAATTTAATGTTTTTTTTCTCTCTCTCGCTCTCTCTCCATTAAACACACAGTCACACAACCCATGTTAAAAAGCTGTCCACCTTTCCCCCACCCTGTGATGCTCATAGCTGATTTTTCACCTTTGCCTTCATTTGGCTTAATTATCCAGATTTTTTTTTTGTCCTCTAAACCCGATTAGCTCGGTTACTTGTTCACGGCTCTGCTGCTGAATTGTTGAATCGGGGTAAGTACCGTACACGATGCTGGGTAAAACCTTTCGGTCATTGTAGTGTAATGGCATGTTCTTTGTTTTAGAGAGTCTTTTATCAGGACTTGTTGCACAAAACTATATTTGGGATTCGAAAATTTGAGCATTTATGGGGTTAACGCCGACACAGACGCATGCTAAAATACATGTGATCTGATTTCCACATGTATAACTTAAAATATAATTTGATCCCAGGCTGTGCAACCAGGCCTCCTTTTGATTTTCTGTTGCATTATATTTGAATTGACCTTATGAAATCCTTCCCAACTGGTTAATGCCCCTGTTTTTTTCTTTAGATGCCCATTGTGCAGCAGGTGAATTGGATATTGTATCTCACCACTGTTGGGTTGTGTGTGTGAGTGCAAAGCAGCTGTTCTCTACCTTTTTGTTTTTATAAATTTAACATCTGTTCAAACTGTGCTTACACTGTGGGTGGATATTCTTACTCCCACCTCCCTCCGGTGGGGGCGGGGCATTGACGATAACGCTGTCTTTGTTACTCACATTGTAAATACAGACAGATTAGATGAGACCAAACGTATTTTGTAATATTTAAAGTGACGTTTCCTCGACTTGGACAGTCATCGTAAAAGTCAGACACATTTTATTACCATCAGAGATTAAGCTAGATGAACAGAGGTGAATGTTCAGTACTTGGTCATCACATTTTTGCTTTGAAATTTGAGGCAAGACTTAAGAAAATAAAAAAAAAATGTGTGCGGCCTGCCCGTCTGTACTCATTGTTGTTTTTCTACGGCAACTTCTGCATTGTTTGATTCTAGGAGCTCGACGTGAAGGCGGGCGGTGGCTGCGTGATGACCGTCGGAGAGATGCTTCGCTCCTTCCTGACCAAATTGGAATGGTTCTCCACACTGTTCCCTCGTATTCCGGTGCCTGTGCAGAAAAACATTGACCAGCAGATGAAGGCTCGGCCTCGGAAGGTCGCGGTGATGGAGACGCAGGAGGAGGAAGGTTCATGCGGAGAGGCGGGGAGGCAAGGGGACCGACGGTGCTCCAGGTATTTGTTCTCGACTGATCTCTGGTCTTTGGGGACAGATCCGGTTCTAAAAGGAATACCTTTCCTGGGTAAAGTTATTGCTTTAAGTTATTTGCTTGAAGCTAATCGTGACTTCTTCCAAGGACACCCAGACGGACACCGAGCCCCCGGAGGTCACCCAAACGGTCGAGGAGCAGGAGTCACCACGGCGAGAAAGACCGGCATGGCCCCAGCTTTGACCGAGAGCTAGAGAGGGAGCGCGACCGCCAGAGGAAGGAGAGGGATGGCAGGGATCGGGACAGGGATAGGGAGAGACCGGACAGAGGGGACAGGGAAAGACGACGGTCCCGCAGCCCGATTAGGAACCACGACCGGCGAGAGCATAAAAGAAGTCTCAGCGGCAGCCGAGACCGAAAGAGCGAACGTAGGGACAAAGAGAGAGAAGGCGGGGACGACAAGAACAAGAAGAAGGACAGGGAGCACCACAAAGATAGAGGAGCAGAAAGGGAGCGGTCCAGGGATAAAAAGAGCAGGGGAGAGTCTAACGACAGGAGGCATAAAGAGGACAGGGAAAGGCACAGGGAGGAGAGGAAGGCCAAAAGGCCGAGCCGAAGCCAAAGCAGGGAGAGGAGGCGCAAAAGCGGCGGCGAGGAGAAGAGCAGGAAAGGAGAGCGCAGCCACAGCAGAGATGGAGAGAGGAGCTCTCATAAAGAGAGGAGCCATCATCATCATCAGCGGGAGTCTAGCAACGACCACGGTAAACACAGTGAACGCAGGAGGAGTCAGAGCGCTGAGTAAATGTGTTTCCCCCCCGTTCCTCGGCTAGTCCGTCACTTGTGCTGAAGACACCTGAAGTCCGCGCCTTCGGCCAGTGTAACGTTGCTCTGTGTTTGTCTTTTTTTCCACGCCCTGTTATAGACAGATTGTTAGTGTTCGCTTCAAGTTGCAGAAGTGAAAATTGCATTTTAATTTGTTCCGGTTCTTTCTGTTTCCGCCGCAGCGCAGTTGTGTTTGTACATAATGTTTCTTAGGCTGTCTACACACAATCGGTTCAGAACTGCCCGTCTGCTCAGCTCAGAGCGCGTCGTACGTTCTGCTATTCATTCCAAAAATATTTTTATTATGCGTAAAGGCTCAATCATGTATTGTTGTTCTTTTGTTTTTTTCAATTTTGAGCAATATTACTGGGATACACGTGAGATTTTCGTCACATTTCAGCTAATAAATCTGCTGTATTAGATCCGATTTGACGTTCCAATGACTGATCCGCAGTTACGCGAGCTGACACGAAGCATTCTGTCCATGATTGCGTGTAGACGGGCAGAGACCGGTTTAATGTCTGAAGGACAGGCTGAAAAGGGTGACTCCTGTCACACTGCTCTGATGCATTTTGTTTTCTAATAAAAAAAACCTTTTACAGACGATGAATTATTCTTGTTTTGAGAGAGAAGGCTGTTCTAATATCACACAGACGCAGATTCCATTAGAAACGGAGGATGTAGCACATCATGGAAACGAGACGGCGTGAGCAATATCAGTCATAGTTTTATTAGAATCCAAATTTAAATAGAAATGTCAAGACAATTCTCTGGACACACTTCCTGATATATTAACTTTATTCTAACTAATGTAGAATTTACGTTAGCGAATAAAAGTGAAAACACAGGAGAACAGAAGGCCCAGAAAATGAAACGTTACCTCAACCACAAGATGCAGCTTAATGTGAGAGGATATAAAAACAAGGCAGCATCTACCCCAGTGTTAAACCATCAAATATTGTGCAAGTCAAAGTCAGCAGAAATGGAAAGGCTGGACAAACCCACGTCGTTCAGGTCTAAGATTGTGTGTTGTGAGTCATTGAGAAAACCCAGAAAGGGACCTGTTAATTATGGGATTGCTGTGACTACTGTTGCTTCGCATTCAGGTCTAAGATTGTGTGTTATGAGTCATTGAGAAAATCTTTACCAAGGCTGCCCCTTTTTGGACCAAACCCAGAAAGGAACCCCTTAATTATGGGATTCTTGTGAGTGCTGTTGCTTCGCTTTCTCCAGCCGCATTCACGGCTCTGATCTCCAGGGTGGTGAAAGCGATGCCCAACAGCTCGCAGCTCAGAAGGGGAGTGTTGCAGACTTCGGCAGAGCCTTCGTGCACCGTGTATGTGGTGGCGAACGCGGACGACTGCCATGTCACTGTGGCAGAGGAGTTGTTGTACAGCGCTCCCGTTGGTGGGCAAGGAGCTAGGAGAGGAGGAAAGGTGTTACTTCAAACATCTGGAACCGTCTGCAGGAAATGTCTGTTTTGTTCATGCGGTGCAGTAAAATGTGTGACATCAGTTTTTATTAACTATGATGTCATAGTTGGCTTCAAACTTCATCCAGGGAGTGGTCGCACAAACACGCTGGACCAAAGCGTCAGAAAGCCGATACCACACCCACTTGAATTAAGGGGCGTGGTTAGAACTAAGTAATTAGCATTTTAAGCCTCAGACACAAATTGCATGACCGTAGGGCTGAAATGGAGAAGCGAAGGTGTCTCAGGCAAGAATCTTCAAAGACGTAATTTCTGGAACTTCATATTTAAAACCTTTAATGACTTTTTAATATTGGACCTTTAACTTTCCTTCACCGCAACCCCGTAATGGACAAAGTGGTCATGAATGAACTTTCCTTCAAAAACACCTCTGTGACCACGGATTAAGGTTTGATCACTGCAGAGAGACGGCAGATATAATTAACGATTGACGTTTATGTATTAAATCTATTTTATTTACATTACATGCGGATTTACACCATCCTCATTGTGATCTGGATCATCATCAAAAGGTTCTAAATTGTTCTGGCTATCTTTATACACCAACCATGAAGAGTAAAAGTGAATCGGACTTGATGTGTATTTTTAACTGATTTTCGAATCCATAAATGGAGTTTTCAATGTTAAAGTGTAATCGTTTTTTTTCCTGATATCCTGGATCCGATCCAGATGAAATTCGGTGGTAAGATAGAGGCCCCCCACCCTACATGACTGTGTCAAATTCCAAAAACATCGCCCGATAATTAAACGAGATATTGAGAAACAAATATTGAAGCTCCATGTTACCGAAATGTTGCCAAATATTTCAAAGAGGTCCAGGAGCCAGCGCCTCTTCTGGATCATCGCCAAAATGTATGCATCGGTTCCTGATAACATTCCCGACATTTCCTGAAAATCTCATCAGGATCCGTCTGTAACCTTTTGAGTTATCTTGCTAACAATCAAACCAACGGCAGCAATAACCTCCCGTCTCATCGAGGGGGAGTCTACCTGTAGTTCCAGTGCGAGGGTCAGATGGGACACTGATGCCAGCAGCATTTCTGCTGTCCACTGTAGCATTATAGGCTGAGCCACAAGGTAGAGGCATCTCAAAGTACGTCAATCCTGTGCAGTAGGAAGACAGGTCAAAGAGGGCCTGGGGGTCTCCCAGCAGTGATCCTGTCAAACGAAGCCTGTACTCGGTGCTATTACAGATGTTCTCTGTCCATTCGAAGCGCAGAACCTGGACCTCCATCTGCACTGGAAACAGCTGCACCCCAATAATGTCTGGAGGACAGGGAACTAAGAAAGACAGGGGCCACATGTTTTCATGTGTTCTTTCTGTTTTAGTGCAAACGTTTGAGGAATAGCATTCCGCTACGCTACCTGCTCCAATCTGCACCGGCTCGCTGAAGGAGCTGTTGCAGACTCCGTCCGAAGCCTGGACAGAGAAGTTGTACGTCTCCCCGCAATCGAGGCCCTCGATAGTACATGTAGAGTACACGCCGTGACAATACAGCATGTCTCCGTTTCCGTCCTGGGCACAGCCGTAGTATTCTACAGCGGTGTCTCTCGGTGTCCATGTCAGCAGGGCAGACTGGTCACCACAGCTGTGTGCAACTGAGAGACCGTCCGGCTGGCAGGGACCTGGGCAGAAATGATGAGATCACACCCCCCCACACACGTGTATGTTTATCATGTTGAGTTAACATGTACATGGTATACCATGTCTTTTCCACGTAGAAACAAATACCTGTGTTGATTGTGACGTTTTCACTGGCCCTGCTGGAGCAGTTCTCGTAGCTGGCCTTCACGTAGACGCTGTACTGCTTCTCGCAGTAGAGCTCCGATAAGCTGCAGCTACTGTCAGTGCTGTTGCACGTGTGCACGTGTCCGTCGGCACTGACGGCGACAACGTGGTAGGTTTCAGCTACAGGAGAAGGCGACCAGGATGCCAGCACACTGTGGCCCTCGCAGGAAGCGTTCACCATCACGTCTGAGGGCGGACATGGCTCTGAGAGAGGAAGACAGTCAGGATATGTTTTTAGGTACTTCAATTATCGGTCTTATATTTTGTGGTCAAATAGCACAATTTGAGAAATTTAGGATGGAAAAGTTAGAACTGTTAGAACTGCTCAAATGTCCAACAAAGACAAGGCATCATTCAAGGTCCATTCAGTAGGTTATTGTTAGTTATTGGGATCTGCGTGCACGTGGAATACGTACATTTTAAAAGCTATCTTTCAAATGGCCTCTGATATCTTTCAAACGCTGACCTTTTTGTATTTCTATCATGAACAAAGTGTCCAGTTTGGGAGCTAAAAATCTGCTCTTTGCCGATGACATGTTGCTGTTGGGTTTGAAGATGATAGAACTTCCTATGTAGGGTGGCCGGTGTCATCGTAAAAGTAGGGTGGGCAGCTTTGAACACCTCCCTCTGGTTCCAGGCTTTATCCTGATTTGAGTCTTAACAACTGATTCTAAGTGTTAACGTTCGACTCACGCGTGGTGAGGTTGGTGTACGTCGGCATGGTGAGGTTGCACTGGTCGTTGGTGGCGGTGAGGGCCAGGCTGTAGGTCTGTCCGCAGCTTAACCCCGTCACATTACAGCTGTTATGCTGAGTTGTGCAAAGAGTTTGAAGAGTTCCACCGACCATGGCTTCCACGGAAAAGTCTGCTGTGCCATAAGTGCCAGTCCATGAAACAAGGGCAGCACCGCCAGCGCCACAGTCGACGTCCACCCCTAGCGCTCCGGGTAGACACGGAGCTGAGGGGCAAGAACAGGAATTTCTTTATATGCACGAAGACAAAAGATTGCACAAGCAAGGACGGAAATGAGGTTTAAAATCGGTACCAGATGTCAGAGAGACCACCGCACTGTCAGAGCTGTTGTAGTACCGCCCCAAGGCCTTGACCCAGACGCTGTACCCCGCATCACACATCAGACCCGAGACGACGCACTGGGTGTCCATGTATGTGGCACAGGAATCGCCATATCCGTACCCATCGACTACGTAGGCGACATAACCCAAAGCGGAGTCGCTCTGCTGCCAGGAAACTGTTGCGGCGAGCTCCTCGCACGCCATACTGGCCTGAACGTTGGTTGGCGGGCACGGCTCTGAACGAAAACACACACATTTAAACATGAGAAAACAGATATTTTGCGCACTTCTTCCCCTTTTCGAAGACAAACCTGTCAGGAGGTAGTAATAAAGTTCTGAAACGGCGGTGCCGTTGCAGGTCCGGTTTTGTGCCGCGAAAGTCACGTTGTACATCTGACCGCACTGCAGCCCGTGCAGGTAACAACTGGTGGCGCTGCTGTTACAGGTAGCCATCACGCCCTGGTACGTCACAGCCTGGACAGAGTAGGCGCCGGCCCCCATTGCTGCCGCCCACATCACATGGGCAGTGCCGATGGTGTAGTGGACAGACAGATTCATTGGCATGCAGGGCTCTGGAAGGAGAATGAATTCACAATAAACACGCTTGCTGTTGCTTCTGCAGTGACTCATCACTCAGTGACGACATGCTGCACCTGTCTGGAGGTACGTTGCCATTTTAGCGGTGTTGTTGCAAGCGTCTCCCACAGCCGTCACGGAGACATTGTATTCCTCGCTGCACCGCAGGGAGAGGAACTCGCAGTCGGTGTCGGTGGTGGCGCAGCTGGTGTTGTGGCCCCCCGATGCAGCCGCGAGCTCAGCGGCGTAGGACACAGCTCCGGCACTGGGTTGCCAGGATACGGTGGCGGAGTGAGCCTCGCAGTCCATGACGGCTTGGATGCCGCTCGTCTCACACGGTCCTGCAGGGTTCAGGAGCGTAGCGTTAATTGTGTGCTACACGTGGAAGACTCACAAACACAAAGAGAGCAGACATGTAAATGTAAATTCATTGTTATTAGCCTCTTAATGCTAAATGCTAACACTATTTTCCTCTTGAAGCGAGAACGTCTTGGTTTCCTGCTTCCAGAGTTTTGCAAGACTTGAAAATCTCAGCAAGGATTAAAATCAGTTGCTATAAAACAATAAAGATATTTGTAGTCCCCAGTGGATGAACCCCAGCGGCCTGCTTGGCATGTGCATTTTTTGATTGTCTGATTGGTGGATGGTGTTGGCTTGTTGCAGGATCGCACAAAAATCACTTGTTGGATTTTCATGAACATTAATGGCTCAGTTGGGCATGTGACAGGGATGAACCCCTTTAATTTGGGAATGGACTATTCTTGTCAATCACACGTCGATGACCTGATGGATTACCATGAATCTGGAGGGAAGGGTGGGGCATGTATCGCAGAAGGAATGACAAAAGTGTGGAGCAAATTGCGATAAAGGTGCGACCATAAATCTCTGACATTCCCTTTAACATTCTGAGGTTTATAAAAATGACACATGAACTACTCAACGGATTCTTCATGACTCTTGAACAATATGCAATGTGGGGAGCGTCTGTACCTGACATAAGAGTGATCGGAGCGCTGTAAGAGCTGTTGTGCTCGTATCCCAGCGCCTTGACCCGGACGTTGTACACCGCGCCACACATCAGACCCGAGACGACGCACTGGGTGTCCATGTATGTGGCGCAGGAATCGCCATATCCGTTCCCATCGCCTACGTAGGCGACATAACCCACAGCGAAGTCGCTCTGCTGCCAGGAAACTGTTGCGGCAAGCTCCTCGCACGCCATACCGGCCTGAACGTTGGTTGGCGGGCACGGTTCTGAATAAAAACACATTCACGTTTTAATATGGCGCCGTGTTTTTCGCACGTATCTTTTCACTATCGGGCCCCTAACCTGTTTTGAGGTCATGTGTTTCAGAGGTCGCACTGTCACAATCAAGGTTATGTGCAACCACGGTCACGTTGTAGATCTGACCGCACTGCAGCCCGTGCAGGTAGCAACTGGTGGCGCTGCTGTTGCAGGAAGCCGGCAAGCCCTGGTACGTCACGGCCTGGACTGAATATGAGCCGGCACCTCTTGATGGCCCCCACATCACCCGGGCAGTACTGACGTTGTAGTAGACTGACAGATTCATTGGCGTGCAGGGCTCTGGAGTGAGAAAAGCATCCCTTATAATCCACGCCACACATTTAACTAAGGTTAATGTCAGGCTTGTCGTTAACCGCACTTGTAGTGAGGACGGACGGGGCGCCGGCAGGCCCAGGACAGGAAGGATGAATAGCCTCCACAGCAACAGAGTAATCCCGTCCACAGTCCAGGTTGTTGAGGGTGCAGTACGCCGCCGCCATCGCACTGCAGGAGGCGTTACTTCCATCAACGGAGGTCGCCTGGACGCTGTAGCCTGTGCTTGCAGCTGGTTCACTCCAGCTGACCAGAGCTGTACCTGCCGTGCAGTTTACTTCAGCTGACACGTTGCTGGGAGGACAAGGAGCTGGAAAAGATGAGAGGAAAAGTTGAAAGGATCACGCAGAATGAGGAAAACAAAAATACAGGATCATTCATGATTACATAATCCCCCGAGGCGGAGGTTATGTAATCACCGGCGGAACAGATGATTACGTTTTTGTGATGATCCAGAAGAGATGCTGGATTTTGAATCACTGAAATTTTTGTTAACGTTGCAGTAAATGGAGCTTCAGAATTTGTTCCTAAATTTATGGATTAAAAAATCCGTTAAGAACACACGATTCACTTTTACTTTTCAAGGTTGGTGTATAAAGATACCGAGAACAATTTAGAGCCTTTTCGTGATGATCCAGATCACCATGTGGACGGTGTAAATCCAATTAGGAGGGGAATGAGCTGCTTGGCGGAGGTCTGCGCTCTCCGAGCGCTTTTCTATTTACATTTAGATTTTAGGAGTCACATCTTACCAGAGTCAAAAGTAATTTCAGCGTACTGCGTGCTGTTGCAGCTCTCCGTGGAAGCCACCAGTCTAGCGGAGTACGACCGGCCGCAGTGAAGTGTCACACAGCAGGAGGCGTCGCTCGAGGAGCAGGACGCCACGTGGCCGTGATCTCCTGTCGCCATGACGACGTAGAAATCCGCCCCGCCCATCTCAGCCCAGGAGAAGTTCCCCTTGTTGGTCCCACAGTCCACGTGGGCGTTGAAGTCGGTTGGCTGACATGGAGCTGAGTGAGGGAGGAGAACGCTGATTTAGATCGGGACGTATTTTCGTCAGCAGACGTGACGGTTCTTCTGTGGCGCGTCCCACCTGTCCCGATCTCTACGGGCAGACTGTAGCTGCTCAAGCAGCCTCCGTACTCTGCCGCGATGCTGAACGCGTATCTCTGTCCACACGGCAGGCTGGCCATCGTGTACGAGCTATTTGAGGTTGTGTGCATCGAAGGAGGGAGCACGCTGCCCATCCTCTCTGCTCGTAAGGAGTAGGCGGTCCCGGGCTCGGCGCTCTGGTCCCACGAGAGGGTCAGCGTGTTGCTTTCGCAAGAGACTTGACCCGTAAAGTTAGTGGCTGAACACAACGCTGCGGCAGGAAGACGATGCAAAGAAAGGTGAGTTTTCCTATTCGAGTCGATTTAACTGAAGATTTCTTTGTCGCTTCTGTCTCTCTTCACCTGTTCTCAGCTCCACGGCCGAGCTCGGCTCGCTCCAGCAGCCCCGGTCCACAGTCACAACAGTGACGGCGTAGGTTTCACTACAGTGGAGGTCAGTGAAATTGCACGAGTTGGAGTAGTTGGCACTGCAACTGTGAGTGTGGCCATCCGCTGCTGTCGCCATAGCAACAAACATGTCGGCCCCTGTTACGTTGGACCACGACGCGGTGCTGCCCTGGCACGCTGGCGACACGGTGACGTCGCCGGGAGCGCAGAGGCCTTGGAATGTCAAGAGGAGAGGAAAGGGCTCGTATGTCTGGTAGAGATGAAATACACAAGGTGAACGGCGAGCCTTTCTGCACCTGCTTTAAAGACATGGACGGAGCTCCCGTGTCCCGCACACGTCTCAGAGTACGGCGTGACCGTGATGTTGTAGGTGTCACCACAGTGGACCTCAGGGACCTGGCAACTGGTAGTGTTGGTGTGGCAACTGTGTGTGTGTCCATCCGGGGCCAGCAGTGTCACGTTGTACCGAGTCGCGCCGGGGCTTGGTAGCCACGAGACCAGGACTGTGTGATTGAGGCAGAGCAGTGTGGCGGTAACATCCTGCGGGGGACACGGGACTGGGACGAGACAAAAAGACAGGATGACAAGCAAAGTTCTCTCAGACCAATCAAAAATGATTGTTTCATGGAGACGACATTTTGCTTCGCTATTACTGTATTAACCGGATCAACTTTAGGCTGCCAAGAATCAGACATTTTTCCTGGTCCGCCTTTAAAGGTTTATTTCATTTAATCTCAAAAAGGGTCACAAGCCGTCGTAAAATCCTGAATTGACCAATCGGCATTCAGTAGCAGAATGTTAATGGTTCTTTGGCAAAAACAAACTTCCTTGTGCAAATAAATTTGGAACTAAAATAAAATGGTGCCCTTTTTTGACTAAGAGCATGTGAACATAATTATTTTAGCTGTTTATATAACCCTCACCTCGGCGGAGGTTACAAAAGAACCTCCTTAGATATTACTATTATTGATTACACCAATCAAGGAAGTTGTGAGGCGCGTGAAAGCTGAGGCTCGACTTTTCGCTCATCACCTTTGTCTTGTCTGTAGGAGGCGCTGTAGTCGCTGACGCAGGTGCCGTCAGTCGCGTTCACGAGAATGTGGTACGGCTGACCGCAGACCAGCTCGGTGAGAGTGCAGCTGGTGCTGCTGCTGTTGCAGGTGAGCGTCTGTCCGGCGCCGCTCGCTGTCAGAGCGTAGCTCGCCGCGTTTGCACTGGGAGCCCAGAACACCTGAGCGGAGAGGTTGCTGCACATCAGCTGGCTGGACACGTTGGAGGGAGGACACGGTTCTGGAGAGGCAAGGGAGATATTAGCCATCGTTGGTGGATGAATTTGCTGCTGGCATTAGATGGAGGCGTTGCTACCTGTGTACAAAGAGGTGGTGTCACTCAGTCGACCCGCACAGCTGTCGTCGGCGCCCGAAACGCCGACGGCGTAAGTCTCCCCGCACCGGAGTCCTGGGAGACTGCAGGAAGTCCCACTGGTCATACAGTCTGATCTGTGTCCTCCATCGCTCACAGCGACGGCGGTGTAGTATGTGGCGCTGTCGCTCGGCAACCACGTCACAGGAACAGGATCTGGGGCACATGTGTGCGTGACTGTGACGCTGGTAGGGGGACACGGCACTGAAGGGAGATTTAAAAAAAAAGAAAAAGAGGAATTCATCCCCCGGCGCTCCGTCTACATCCCGGACGATGATAAATCTGCGGCGCTTACAAGTTTGCACCGTGACCTCCGCGCTCGGCAGACTGAAGCACGCCTCGGTGACGGAGGAGACGGTCACCGCGTAGGAGCTCCCACACACCAACCCCCCCGTGGTGCAGTTCGTCTCCGTGGAGTTGCAGAAGAGACGCGGATCCATTCCTTTGTCGATGAAGGCGACGTATTTCTCTGCGGGGACGGGGATGTCCCAGGCGAGCGTCAGCTCCCCGGTAACGCAGGTCACGTTGGCGCTTACGTTTTCAGGGCCGCACGGCACTGAGTTAAAGAGGCAACAGTTATTACCACCGACCGGTGTCCCGTCCGGACAGGAACCGTTTCACCCCATCGTCGTTCGGTACCTGAGTCCATGCTGACCGGAGACGAGACGGACACACACTCGCCGTCGTCGTAGCTGACGGTGACAGAGTATGTCGTCCCACAGGGCAGAGAGGAGGTTGCACAGCTGCTGACCGTGGTGCTGTTGCAGCGGAACTGTGCCCCCATCGGAGCCGCCACGGTTGCTGTGTAGAGCCCCGCGGGCTGATGGTCCTGCCAGGCTACCCGAGCATTGTTGTCAACGCAATTTCTGAGCGCCATCACGTTGGCCGGCGGACAGGGGGCTGATGGATAGGCAGAGGGTTAATCGATTGGAAGCGGTTTCGTGCCGCAGGGCGATGCTTCTAGAGGAGGTACCCCCCCCCTCTGTCCTACCTGTCATAAAGGGGGCGTCCGTGCTGACAGAGCTGTTGCACTTCAGATTCGTGCCGACGATGGTGGCGTTGTAATACTGTCCACACGCCAGGCCTTCGATCAAGCAACTGGTGGACCGCGAACTACAGCTGTGCGAGTTTCCATTTGCATCCCGAGCGCTGACCACGTAGGACACGACACCGATGCTCGCAGTCCAGTTGACCATCGCAGAGTCTTGTCTGCAGCCGATCGATGCCGCCAGATTTGAAGGAGGGCAGGGAACTGGAGGGACGGGAGGTCGTGTTCAGGACCAGAGACATTAAATCCGTCAGAATTAGTCCAACGATTCCCGTGACAAACTACACAACGGTCTCTTAGAACTCCAACTATACATACTAGTCTGAGCAGCTTCTCCGAGCACCCTGCTGGTGTTGCAGTGGTCGTTGGAGGCGATAACCCACACACTGAGGTGATCGCCACATGGGACCCCACTCATGGTACAGTTGTTGTTGGGGGAGCTGCAGTTGTAGCGCACCCCAGTGTTGCCCTGCGCTTCCACGGTGTAGGAAAGAGCTCCGGCAGCAGAGTCCCAGGTCGTGGTTAACGTATCGGAGTTGCACTCGCTTCCTGTCCGTATGTTTGTCGGCAAACAAGGAGCTAAAGGGAAGAAGAATTAGAGAATTAAAAAGACTTCCTTGGTACAACTTTTGTTTAGCAGTCTGGCTAAGGTGCTTTTTAATGCCCCGACGCCTTTGGTCATTTCACGTGACTGATGATGATGTCACCTTGTTGATCCTCTCCGTGGCAGTGGCCAGGTTGGATAGGATCAGAAATGAGTCAAGGTGAATGAGACAGCGAAGGTGAATAAAGAAAGCAAATCAAATCCACCTCACCGGTCTGGACGGGATCGGATTGGCTGACTTCACTGTTACAGCTGCTGACGGCGAACACGGTGTAACGGTAGGACCGGCCGCAGCCCGCGTTGCTGAAGAAACACGAGGTGCTCGCCGTCATGCACACGGTCTCATGGCCGGCGTTGTCCACGGCCTTCGCCATGTAGAATAAGGTGTTGTTGGTGGGCTCCCATGTGAAGATGATCACGTTGCTTGAGCATTCGTGAATGGTGCGAAGAATGGCCGGCGCGCAGGGGACTGTGGGAACGAGGCAAGGAATTAGGCACCGGAGCACAACCAATGGCTTAAGGGATTAAAAGTGTAGGGGCAGCACAGGGTATATTAGATCATTTCCACACGTCACCTTTGCGGGGAGGGAATGTGTTAATGGCACAGTGAGAGGTATCAGCGAATCCCGCATAAGATAAGTGGCGGGGGCCGCGTTTCGCATTCACCTGTCTCAAACAGGGACGACGTGTTGGCAGTGTTCTCGCAGTCGTCGGAGATGGTGGCGACACGGACCTGGTACTTCTCACCACACTTGAGCATGCTGATCTGGCAGCTTGTGGAGTTTGACGTACAGTTGAGGGACTCGCCGGCGCTGTCGACAGCCATCGCCCGGTACGTGTTCGCCCCAAACACCAAATCCCACGTTACCTCCACCATCCTGGTGGAGCAGCTGTAGTCCACAGAGATGGCTGTCACCGGGTTTATGGCTGGAAAACAAATGAGAGACCGGTTCATCCTGTCTTCATCTAGTCAGTTCCATATTGTTTTATCAACTTGACCAAATTAACTAAGAACTTTAGTTCATTTATGGGATGTCCAACAGATCTCAAGTTAAGTTACACCGCGCTAAATCGAACTAGTACACTTATTTATAGTGAAATATGCTACTCACTGGATGTAATGTGCGAAACATTAGCGGCCTCCCCAGCTTTCGACTTGTCGTTGAGGGACGACACTCCCACCATGTAGGTGGAGCAGGGCTCCAGATTGCTGACATCCATGGACGTGTCCGAAGTGTCTCGGATCACCGGGGGGTTGCTGAGATCGCCGTCGATCACAGTGACTCGATAGCGCAGCACGTTGCTTACGGAATCCCACGAAACGTGGGCTGTGCTCTTTCCAGTCCTTACGAGAGTCACACCAGTGGGTGGCTGCACCACTTCAAAGAGACAATTCAGGCGTTAAGTTAATCCACTTTCTTCTACTGCATTGCTTGAATGAAGTGTTTGGTTGGGATGGGGGGGGGGGGGGGGGGTGCATCACTTACATGTCGTGATAATCTTTGTAAGACCTCTGGCACCGTTTCCAGCCGCGTTGGAGGAGTGAAGGTAACAGGCGTAGGTCGTGGAGGGAGTCAGGCCGTCCACTTGTCCACCCAGGGTTGGGAAAGTATGGTTAGATATTCTTGGGGGGACACTGAGCAACTCCTCTATAAACAAGATGTAGCTGTCCGCCCCCGTCACGCCGGACCACTCAAACCTTATAGATGTACTGGAAATAGCGCTGGTAAAGGTGAACTGAGATGTGGCAGGCACTGTCGGGACAACAAGTATTCAGCAAAGTATTCGCATGTTTCTTTGAGTGGTTTGTGTTAAAAATGTCTCCTTACCAGTCATGGCTTCTACAACGTCTGTGCACTCGGGGCTTAAGCCCACAAACACCTTCAACGTGACTGCGTAGAGGTGTCCGGGTCTCAAGCCCTGAATCAAGCGCGCTGTGCTGGGTGGCAACACCATCACCATCAGCGGAGCGACACTGGTCAAGTTCACGGGTCTCAAGTCCAGCACGTAAGACCCTGCCCCGGCGTAGCTGCTCCAAGTCACACTCAGTGTCGAGGCCGAAGGAGACACCACTGACACAATATTGCATACTGAAAAAAAAAGGAAAGATGAGAGATTTAGTTTAGTTTCTACATGCTAAAAAGAAGAGCATCGGCTGTAAGCAAGGAATGTGAGACATCCTGTGTGGAACGTCTCATCATAATTGAGGTATTCAAGCTGTGTAAACCCTCTCATGTCATCAACGTATAATAGTATTCCTCAGTATATATCATATATCATATATCCGATATAAATTACTAAGTTTAAGTTCATAGCTTAGCTGAATCTAACCTCATTTGGGGTGAAACGTTAGTCTAATGTAGACTTAAGTCTGTGCCTCAACAATATTCATAATACCGGTAATATCAATATGCATCAATTAAAAATGGTTTTTTGTTTGTTTCCAATGCAAATATTAATATTGTCAACAAAATATATGTGCTTAAAACGAATGTTTTTTCCACTCAATTGCTTAAAATCAGGGCACAAATAAAAATAAATGACATTAAATGATCACATCTGCTGATGGAATTGTCTGCAGCTATTATAATTTATCAGGCTTATCAATGAATATAATATAATATACAGAAAGGTAAAGCTGAACAAAGAAAACTCACCACCTGTAGCCACAACATATTGCATCTACAAAAAGACAAAGTAAACAAATTAAAACGGTTTCATAATCCAAACTCTGTAACAACACAAAGAAAGTGAATTTAAAAAGCCATAAATACCTGCAGGACAGACAAGAGGATAACTGCAGAATAACTCATCTTCTCCATTGTTAGAATCAGCATGTCAGTTCGTCACATCCACAGGTGGGTCCGGCAACTCGTCTGAAATCTTTGCAGGCTGAGCTCCAAAGATCAACTTTATGGGGACCAATCAGGATGTTCTAAATGAGGACAGGTAGAGATGCCTGTGGGCTCGCCGTCATGATGAGAAGACCTGGCACGTGGAGGCGGAGGTGGGGGGGGGGGGGGGGGATGTGCTCCCGGCACATTCATTACTGTATAATGTGGGACTAAACTGAATAAATAATCACTGTGTGCATACTGTTAATATCGTAATTCTGACTTTGTTGAGTGGCGCAATGTTGCTGATATGATTTCCCTCTGGGATTATTAAAGTATTCCGATTCATCGGTAGAAGGAATGCTGAGGATGGAGCTGCCAGGGAACGGGGCTAGAGGTCGACCCAGGAGAAGATACATGGATGTCGTGAGGGAGGACGATGCAAAGGACAGGGTGAAGTGGAGAATGTTGATTTGCCGTGGCGACCCCTTACAGGACAAGCTGAAAGTACAGTAGTAGTAGTAGTTTTACAGTTATTTTTAAAGTTTCCCAATAATCCCGGCAGTGAATCATATGAGAAAGAGTATTCATTTTAAACCAATGAAAACCAATCCGAAGACTGAAATGGACGCCGCCCAGCAAGCGTTGCTTCTCTGATTGGCTCTAATGCCCACTGAACTGCCAACGGTCATAATATTGAGTACACGGATGTATGTGACAAAATCCGACACTTGGCTGTATATGAAAGCGGAGCTCAAAGATGTGTAACAAAGATATTTTATATCTATTACATCCCATGTGTAAGATACTTCATATCTGCGTCGATATCGAAGCTTCCAACCCCAAGGGGGGGGGGGTTAATACCAGTTAATATGTGCAGTCACGGGGAATTTCCTGTTCATAACAAACACAGTATCTTGTTCTGAGCTTGTGCAGATTCTGCTGCGGGTGTTTTGTAAATGAATATCACAATAGATCAACGCCTCCGGCTCCTTCCTCAGCTCCTCTCGTGTCTTCAGTTGTGAGACGAATCCGCCTGGTTTCCCAGCAGCTCGTGTCCGACCGCATGCGGGAAGGAAGGCTTTGGCCGTGTGTTCTTCTGCGTAGGATGGTTAGAATTACTTTCTTCTGTGTTGGTCTGTAACAGCAGGTGGAGGCGTTGGAAAATACAACGTCCTCGCCAGGGAGGACTAACGTTATGAAAGACCTAAAGCGGCCTACAGTGATCTGAGCAGGTCGAATATTACAAATCAAGCCATTCAGTGGTATTTCAAGCAGTTTCTGTCACGTATTTTATACGGGAGCTATTTCTGGACGTTTCTCCGTTTCTGGATTTTGAAACGAAGCCTCTCTAAACCTCACTAAAGAAACCCAGACCAGACGACGAGGTGAAATCGATGCGTTTTATTGACGTCGCCCATCGGCTGACAGAAGTCCAACGACAGCAGAGGGAACATTGAATCTCCCTGCAGCCACCTGAGCAGACATTTCATCCACAGGACTTCCTATTTGTGTCTCCAGGCCAACAAGATGGAATCAGCTGCTGCTGCTGAACCTCTTCTGGGTCACCAGCCGGCTTCGCACCCCGGAGACAAGTCAAAAGCCGCGTGGAGGTCCTCTATTTGGAGAAGTCCTATATGATCATTCTTTAAATCCATTTGGTTTTTTTTAATATGTTTATGTTTCACCGATCAGTTTCAATTTCAGCTCTTTATCATTTTCACGAGATGCAATTGGAGGAATTCCAGAGCAGGCAGTAAAAAAGAAACATGCAGCCTGCAATAAAATGAATATTTGATGGGAAAAATCTAAGAATAGACAAACGCAAAGTTAAAACTCTTCTTGCAAACATTGTTTTATCTAAATTCGTATATTTAGTGCAAACAGCTCGCATTTCTAAAACAGTGATGTTCCTATTCATGTGCATTTGGTTCTCGATTCGGGTGGAGGGTAGCGATGAGGGCCGTTCCCTGGAGGGTGGGAGAACAAGAGAGAGAAGCGTTATCAACCAGTGTCTCGTCGTCATCATCATCATCATCATTGTCATTTCAGCACTGATTCTTTTGTGCTCAATATGTGGTTGTTTGGAGACAAGTTTGCGAAACTTGAAGAATGCAGCTTCAGCCGCGCCGAGTTCGGGCCTACTAAACATCCATTATCTGTATTCTTCCTTTCACGCGCACTGCAGACACAGCCCGATGCGCCTAAAGAAAGCGCCTTTCATCAGTTTCACAGATGCGCTAATGTAAAGGACAGCCGAGTTCTTCTTCTCGGCTCTCCACCGGTCTGAAGGTGAGCAAGGAACTTACTGCAGTTAATAGTGGCATCGTCTCCCGCGCATCACTGGAGAGAGAAAGGAGATTTCATTCAGAAAAGCACTGGAAACTATTGGCCTGCTAATAAAACGCTTAGCTGGACCCCCCCCAAGGTTTCCAGGTTAGAGGATACTCACCCATCAAATGATCTTCTTTGCAGAAAACTGAGAAGGCGACAGGAATTATTGCATTAGTTCGGAAAAAAGCAGACGCAAAGGACGAGCAGTCGGGAAAGGGATGCGAATGGTTTCCGCCTCTTTATGACTCACTTGAGTAGCTCCTGCATAGACAGAAGTCGACCTCGTCCCCATTGCGTTCCACCGGCGCCACCACGACTTGGACGATATCTCCGCATTGCGGCTTCTGGATGTCACAGTACCGGTAGCCAGCAGAGGCGGTGCAGGAGAGGTTGGACGTGTTCCCGTACAGGTGGACTGTGTGGTTGTGGATCTGAGGGCTCAGAGGACGCCAAAGGGCCCTGATGGTGCCGTTGGCAAGCGGTAAGAGCTTGACGCCTGTTGGACAGCAGGGACCTGAAAAGAAGGAGGTTGGGTTTGTCTGTCTGTCTGCAAGAATACAGTTTTACATCGGATTCAATAATGTTTTAAATGACATGATTTAAAAAAAAACAAAAAACAAAGACAGCATGTATGTCTGAAGAATTTTAGAGTTACGTGTTTGAAATGATAGATATACAAAATGACTTCCTGTAGGACTTTTTGTTTTGTTTTTTGGTAGATGTTTGTGCTCGTCCTCACTGGTGGAGTAGCCCTCGTAGTGGCACTCTGACTTGTGTCCCGTGCTGCTGATGGCTTCCATGCTGATGTTGTAGTTGGTGCCGCAGGTCATGCATCCCATCAGGCAGTGGTTGTCCACGGTGTGGCACTTCGCGTGTCCGTGGGGAGACGTCAGGCTGGTGATGAAGGAGCTGGCGGTGTTGCCAGGCGACCAGGTGACATTAGTCACGGCCTGGGTGATTTGGGACACGGTCACATTTTCGGGGCAGCAAGGAGCTGGGGTGAGAGGTCAGAGGTCAGTGCTGCGTGTGCATATAGTTGGGTTGTTTTACTGATGTAATTAAATGTCGTGATGCATCACAAAGGACGGATGTTTCCAAGGTCAAATTATGCATATGATCTAGATTAATCTAGATTACACTCTCTATTTATACTTTTATATGATAATCAGATTATCGCAACATGAGGACAAAGCGGTTAAACTTTATTTTTTGCAAGAGGCCCAAGAGATTTAAAAACCTATTTATCCTTTTTTTTTTTGTCCCACATTATAAGAAATCTTGAGTCTGAAAAAAACTTTGAGCGAAATCTTGTAAAGATTAGCGAGAAAATGACGTGTCGTTTTATGTAATGTGAGAGAACATGACCAGGATTGTGTCCATGGGAGACAATCAAACTGCCGAAACAAACGTACACGTCAACAATCATTCACCGGCCTAAACCAATCCTACCTGTCTCCAAAGTTTTACTGAATCCGGGCAGGCTCCGCCCCGCGGCCGTGCTGGCCGCGGCGATGACCTCATAGGTTGAGCCGCAGAGCAGGTGAGTGAGCTCACAGGAGCCGCCCGTTGTGTGACACGTGTGTGGGGCGTAGCGTCCGGTGGCGGTGACGGTGTAATTTGTGTCGTTGGTGTTGGGGTTGCTGAAGTCGACTCTGTAGGTGGAGGCGTCGGCCTGCTTAATGTCCAGGATCTCTGGGGCACACGGCGCTGCGGGCGGGACGGAGAGGAACTGTGTTTTACACCAAATAAGGCACCTTTTTACTCAGGCGGTGGTACACTTCCCACCCATATTTTGGGAACTCTGATGCCATCCTGCCGTCTGAAGTCACCTCACCTGTCTCGAGCACGCTTGACCCGCAGGTGAGGTTGCAGCCGCTGTATTCGCTGCAAGGTGTGACGGTGACCGAATACACCGTGTTGCAGTCCAGATCGGAGAGGGCACACTCTGACGCCGTGTTGTTGCAGCGGATGTCGTCGCCGGTCTGCGCCGCTGCGGTTGTCTGGTAGAAATCTGCGCCTTTGACCGTCAGCCACCTGACCTCCAGGGTCTCCGTAGCCACCAGGTGGGCGGCCACACGCTGCGGGCAACAAGGAACTGCGCGGGAGTAGAAATGCAAATGAGGCGAGAAAGATGGAACCAGCTTGGCGGCAAAGCGTGCGCTGGCGGCTGCACTGAACCGGTGGTGTAGGTGTATCCGTTGTGCGAATAGTTGGAGCCGGCGTGGTTGTAGGGGAAGACCAGGACGTAGTAGGTGCAGCTGCACTCGCAGACGAACTGGCACGTGGCTTTGGTGGTGTTACAAGACACCTCCGTTCCGTCGTCCATCTTAATGTAAGCCTCGTAGTAATCCACCAGAGCCACCGGGCTCCACTCCAGGGTGCAGTTGCCCGCTACGGGCTCCTTCACCTGGACGACCTCCGGCAGACACGGGTCTGTCAGAGAAGGGAAAGCGTTAGCTTAGCATAGCTTGGAACAGCCTGGATGTGTTCTAAATAAATATGTTAATCTGTGGGCTTTAGATTTATGCTTTCTATATGTACATACACACGCGGCTTTCTGTGCGAGTGCTTACGTGTGATGTAATACGTTGGGTCCGACGCGGCGCTGGCGCCAGCTTCGTTGTAGGCTGTGACCGTGATGGCGTGGTTCTGACTGCACTCCACAGGTGTAATGGAACAGCTTCGACCCACTGCGATGCAACTTTCCCCATTAGTTGACTCAACCCGATATTGATCAGCTCCCGGCACCAATGTCCAGGTCACTTGGATCTGCTGAGACCGACCCTGACCGAACTTGACTTCGATCGCGTCCGGGATGGAAGGACCTGCAAATGAAACCAGACGGGGAAATGGGACACAAAAATCTGCTGCCGGTTGTTTTGTCCATCGGCCTAACGTTTATTCTGCCTACGTGTGATCTGGCACACGGTGATGTCGTCCCCGGTTCGACCCTCGGGATCCAAGGCTGTGGCCTTGATGCAGTAGGTGACCCCTGCCTCGAGGTCATCGAAGGTCACCGCGGTGTCCGTGGTGTTCAGCTTGTGGCGGTTGCTGGAGCCCTCGCGGATGATGCAGAACGAGTAGAGGACGGCGTGCTCCACCGGGGTCCATGTGGCGCGGATGGTGCCGTTAGTTGGGGAGTCGGTGTTCAACCCGGGCGCCGGCACCACTGCAGACACGTTTTTACGCAGACATTATAAAGGCTATTAATGTGAACACGCACAATCTGCACGGGCTTCTCCCCCTGCGTGTGAAATGGAATCGGTTTTCTGTGTTATCGTATTACGTTCTGTTGTCCCACGGGTCGGGGCGCAGCTCGGTTCTCATGGTTTTGTTTTTCATGTTTTTGAGATTGAAACGGTAAAAGAGACACGGATCCTGTTCCCGTCTTATGAGTATGAGAATCGGAGACAACTGGGTGCGACATGACACGGCGTTGTGGCCGGCGGTGTGAGACGGCGTTCAGGGCTCTGGTATACCTGTCTTGACCTCGGCGTGGAGCGATGGCTGGCTCCTCCCCCCAGAGTTGACGGCCATGACGCTCAGCCTGTAGTCTGTGTAGGGCTGGAGCCCCACCACGTTGCCCGGGGAGCCGCTCACCACACTCTCAGAAAAGAAGTCGCCAGCCTCCGTCTCCGCCCTCAGGATGTAGCCGGTTGCCCCGGAAACCTCTGCGAACTCCACGATGACGCCGTCGCTGAGTTTGGAGTACGCCTTTTCAATGCTGGGGATTTCAGGAGCTGCAGAAGGCCCGATAGAAGATGGGGGATGCTTTCTTATTTAAGAAAATATAATAGTTGAAGACCCCCTAGTTGTCTTTTACCTGTCGTCTCCTCTGTCTCTGCACTGCTGAGGACATTGAAGGCATTGTCCATGGCCTCCAGCTGCACGGTGTACACTGTGTTGGGGGACAGGGAGTTGACCGAGCCCATCACCACCCACCCACCAAACTGGGCGAATACCGACGGTTCCGGGGAGTTCTTGGGGGTCGCTGTGATCTTGTAGGAGCTGGCGCCGGCGTGGACGCTCCACTGGACCGTCACGCTCTTAGACGTGACCGCAGACACTGTCAAAGTGATGCCTATAGAGGAGAGAAACAGCGATGGGACGCATGCAGCACACGCTGGAATAAAATGCTTTATGGGAGTAAAATGTTTCTTTATGGAAAAAGTATTTCAGGTAGAAGGAAAACTGTCCACGACAAAAAGTATAATTTACCATTTTGAGCAGCGCAAATCTGAAAATGACAAAACACAGTTGCGTTACAGAGTTAATGAGTGAGACAAAGGAACAGCCTGATGGTAAATGACAGGAAGTCCATGCCAAGGGCAGCGAGCTGGTGGTATTTCACGTTACATCCTGAAGCAAATTATGGCCTGTATCAGATTCTCAGAGCACGCGAGGCAGCAGGCTGCACATTTACCTTCACTCAACGCAGCGTTCAGGGCTGGTCGGTGCAGGTATGTCTTTCAGGAGGGGAATGAATTTGTCTATTGAGCTCAGGTTGGGCACCGCCGCACGCTCCCGTTGAAAGCAGAGCCTGTGTTCAAAGTATTTCCTACTTTACGTGAGTATTTATCCAGATATTCCAAATCTGCATTAGATGGAGCCCCTACTGTGTAGTGCACGATGCCAAAATGCCTGTTCCTGTGCAGCTTTCGTTGAACTATCAAGACGGTCGGTGCGAAACGAGACCATGATCGCTCACCTCGGTGAAGGCCAGGAAAATCAAAAGGCTCAGCATCCTCGGCGGCGGCGTTCCCCTCAGCGACTGCCTGGAGGCGAGATGCATGATGCTGTTTCTCTAAATGACTTCAGGGAAGCTGCTCAGGCTTAAATTTGACTCCCCCCCCCCCACTCCCCCCCTCTCTCTCTCTCTCCCTCCCTCATGACAGGTGCTTTATTGTTTCAGCAAATACCAAAGAGCTCAAAGGCCGTAACTCCTCCCCTCAGGGGTGTCCGGGCAGCCTGTCGGACGGGAAGGGAAGCTCACCTTTGATGTTTAACTTTACATTTCTTACAGTCACATCTTTAAAATGAGCAGAATGTGTCTTGTCTTTGTTGTTTGAAATAATTTTTCACATTTAAAGACATGTCCAACCTCACCGGCTCGTACAAAGGATCACTTGATAACCAGGCGTTGACCCACTTCCGTTGTCTCTGGAAGGATGTTTTACAGCCTGCTTAACAATGTAACAATGGCAGGTGAGACCTCGCCTTTAATCGGGTTATCTTTTGGTGGAAAGATTCCAGGACACTTTAAGACACATTCGCTGTTAATACTGACATAATGAGTGTTTGAGTTGGACATTTTGTAATAAATAAATAAACTTCAGATTAAATCTCATTATGTTTTGCGTAGATTAAGGAGTACAGAATATCTCCTTCGTCCATGATCTTTACATTACGAGTAATTTCCTGCTGTTCAAAATCAAATCAAAGAGGCCCACTGTGAAATTAAAATGTGATAAAACCTTAACGACAGACCATAAACCCTAAATACTACACACACACTAATGAGTTTTATTGTTTCTAATCATAGCGAACGTTCATTTTCACAATCAGAAGGAACAGCGCAGGAATGCCGTTTGGACTCATCTTCCTTCCTGATACCCCCCTTAAGTTAAAAACTCCCACAATAAAACCCGAACACAGCCCGGCACCAAGAGGCGACAAAGCTACAGATGCTGGGTAAGGAGACACTTTTGAGTTAGCGTGTTAGCAAATAGGGCAAAAAGATGATACCTTTTCAAATGAAAGGTGCAGAGCTAATATTACTAATCTGACCCGGTTTAATCAGATTCGATTCATCTCCTCACCCTGTGGCGCCCGGTGTGCATTGGATCGCTGCTAGTCGTAGTCAGGCAGGTCAGAAAACAAAGCAAAAACACAAGGATTGGGTGACACCGGTGTAGCGACGTGGGAACAGAAGATGTTTATTGATTTTTGCGTGTTGATTCGTTACTAATTGATAGGACTGTGAGAATGATGCTGCCCCTGCATTACAATAACACACATCTGAACTGTGCACTGATCTGATGTTGGCCTCGAATAAAAACGTTTGCATTTATGCGTGCTTTTGAGACGCTGGCTTCTATGAATAACATCTTGTCCTTTCCTAAAATCATCTGTTCGTTTGGAACAATCTGATGACGTACAAATGACAATGCAGTTTTTACACTTTTGCTGTGACTGCAGGCTTTTCCGTGTCTTGTAAATATGCAGCCTTTGTAAGATAACACTAACAGGAACCTGAGCAGCTCCCTTATCATCCAACAAAGATATACAGTATGTACGCAGGCATCAGGTGACACCAGGCCTGATTTCGGAGTGACCTGATCCGGCCTCCGGGGTTACAATCCGCGGTGTTTCCTGCCCCCCAGTGGCTGCATGCTGAGCTCGTTGCTCTGGAGCTGAGCCTTGACCAGGTCGGCTGCGAGCGTCTCCGCCATGCGGGCCGTGATCCTCTTCACGCTGCGGGCCGCTTCGATAGCCTGGTCGAGGGCTCTGCTCACGTCTTCCTCCTAGATAACAGTGGTGAAGCGGTGGCGTTGTCATGGCAACAACAAACTGAATGCAAAATGCACACATCCTAGTCAGCAGAGACGCTTGTGGACATCACCTTGGTCCCTCTGTGTCTTCCCGTCCTGGTGTAAGCCCTCGGGGTTGCCGATATTGGGGACGCTGTCCTCTGGAAGAACACGTTGTTGGGCAGGAGCGCCGTGTCGGACTGGGTGGAACGCCTTCTGCGATGGGACGTGGACTGCAGCAGCGGCTCCCTCACTTTATAGCTTCAGACAGAGAGAAGAATTAGTCCTCTTTGTCCACATGCTTAAATTCAATGCCTATCTTTGGGGAATCAGCTGATAATTATCTGCTTAATTTAAGGGTGTAATTAAGTAAAATGTTATTTTTGATAGCGGCGTTTCAAATCCAGTATTTTACTTCCTGACTGCAGCTGAGTATTCATCTTCACGGCAAAACTGAGGAGCAAAAATACAATAAATGAACACTGAACTCGAGGAGAAAAGATCTTTATGTTCGTGAAGTCATCAAGTAAAAAAATCTCTTTTAAAATTTTTGTTCGAGCTCAGAAGCTGAAACCGATGGTCTGGCTATTTCTATATTAAAGGCTCGATCCACTTTATTGGACGTCAGCCTGAGGGTTGAAGATCGCAAGCATCTGATCCGACAGCGGGCGCAGGCGGACCGGCGCAGCAGCAGAGAACGTCTTTAGTGTTGCTGTGTTTGAGCGAGTGATCCAGAGCCGTCGGTTTACCTGGCAGGGAGGCTGCTGGAGGAGGCGAAGTCGACCTGCAGGAGAGGCCTCTGAGGGGAGAAAAGAGACCACTTCTCCCTGGAGTGAAAACTGTCCACGAAGGCTGCTGATCACAGAAACACGAGAAACACGACAGTGTTTGGACGAATCAAACAAGTCAAGTTCAAATCTGTTGAATGTAAATTAGAGACATTAATGTCAACGATATCAAAATGTTGAGCTTGTTGATCCCCATGTACTTAATAAAAATACAAATAAATACAAACACAAGAGCTTTAACAAACCTCTCTTGGACCAGTGAGGTTCATGTTGGAAATCAGCTGATGTTCTTCCCTCGAGAGGCGACTTGTGGAACTGCAACCTATCAGCACCAACGGAGACATCGTTGTTTGTACCTATATAGACAGAAAAAAACCCATAAGTAGTTAAAGTAGAGGCACACTTTCTTCAACTGTGGCTTCACTGACTTTTGGGGTCCCACAAGGCTCCATTTTGGGCCCAGTCCTCTTTTCATCTTGCTTATGTGGCAACTGCAGTTTACTATTCTACGCTTGTTCATGATTTTAGTGCGCTGCTATATAAATAAAGCTCCACTGTGCTGTGGTGGTGGGGTACCTACCTTTGCTGTTGCTGGGTTCCAGGTCTGAAGAGATCCAATCCTCTATCCTCAACTGACCGGAACTGAGACTGCTCACATTCTGTTTGTTATTCCACAGCTTCCCCAAACTAGATTTGAAATTAAAAAGGTCCCAATAATATATTTCCATTATGTATTTCCAATGCAATGCTATATATAACATATATTTTTGATATTATGTTTGGTAAATAGGTCCATTTCACATCCATACACTCCAAACAGCACCCCACCTGCTGCCGGCGGATCTTTGGTGGCTCTGCGCTCTGGTTTTAGACCTGCGCTCCAGACGATCTTGCCTATATTTGGAGGTCAGATGGTCCATCTTCTGTGTGAGGTGAGGCAGCTGGACCAGACCCTCCGCCAGGTCTGACTTCAGCTTGGACACCTCAGACTGTAAGGCCAGGACAGCCTCGCTGAATGCACAGACGCAGCCATTGTTGGTGAGACTTTTCAGCAGTGCATCATGTCCGCTGGCTGCTCCTCAGCACTCACCTATTACAAGAGCAGGAGTACAGTGGGCTTCCCTCTGTGTGCATGGCAACCGCTGCACCACTGGATTGTCCTTGGACAGAAGGGTGGGCGCTGGTCCACCGTCGGTTGGACGGGTTGGCAGGATGGACGGCTGTCTGCAGATGGGGGTCCTCGCTGTCTGAGATACTTAAAGGATCATTCTGGTACTGCAGGCTGCAAATGGTAGTCATTCTCTATTTAGTCTAGCTCATTTTATACTCTTATTTGACGGCAGATTTTCATACATTTTTTACCTTTCTGTGAGCTGATCCGGTCGAAATTGTTCAGAAACGGATTGATTCAAGTAGGAACTCCCAAATCCGCTGTCTGTCTCCGGACTCACGATCCTCTGCAACCCGGGACACCCGACATCAATCCAAAACACCAGTTGTGGCATTGAGAGCATCAACTGTTATCTGTGACTGACCTGTAATACAGATGAGGTGTTGACAGGAGGCTCTGAGAGGCTGTGGGTGTCTGGGTCTCTGGGTACATCAGAACAAGAGGAGACATCCGCAGCCAGACTGACAACGCCTCCCAGGTAGCATTCACCCAGCGGGTTCAGGACGCTCTCCAGGGTGCTACAACTGCAGCAGCAACAGAGAGCGAGATAATTAAATAGATGGAGAAACAACAACAGAGAGTCGTTCCATTAGTACCTGTCAGGTTTCCAATGCCCCCGTCTTGAGGACGACCGAGTTCCACTCAAGAAATCTAAAATGCTATCTCCGCGATCTCCGGCCTCCGACGAGCTCCTCTCCTCTTCAGCCTCAGCCGCGTGGATGTTCAGTTCCTCCAGAGGACCCCGTGTTCTCCTGCAACGAGTCAGAATGAGACAACCTGCACTCAGGGACCCAAACACTCGCCGGAATCCAACACCAGCACCTGGAACCCGATCGGCTCCGTGAGGTGGTTCGAGGATGTGAGCACAAACACAAAGGAGCGCCGCTCAGAGCATCGCCGCCCCAATTCTTCTGAATATAAACGATGTTGTTCCACCTTATTGATGATACAGAGTTATTCTACCTTGGATGGTGTGCAGCAGTATTCAGTAAAGAATCCGATGCCACGAGTTCATTGCTTTCCTGTAATAATCCATTGTCTCTGCTCGTCTCGCTGTCTTTCACCGCTTCCTGGTCTCTCCACGTCTCTGTCTTAAAACCCACCGTGGAAAAACCTGCACTCGGACCCTGAAACAGGAGACCTGGTCAGACCATACGTAGTGAGGCTACGTGGAGGTGCAGGCAGGGCGTAAATGCTACACATTAGCCTCTGATGTTTACGGAAGATACAGCCTACGCAGTGGATCATGTGACAAGATGCTAACGCTTTAGCCACACACAGCCACATTTTGCCATAGAGGAAACACTTTGACGTGCACATGCTGTAGATCCCAACCAGCGACGGCTCGGATCATTGTCATTTTTGATTACCTCATGCAGGGACGGTGGAGGCGAGGGCGGCGACAGGCGCAGAGGAGCAGGCTTCACACCCTGCATCGCTTTCATGGGCGTGGGGGTGGAGGATGAGTGAGGCGGGGAGAGCTGCTCACACACGTTTTTGTCTATCGTCTCCTTTATGTCTTCAATGTGCATCCCTGTTCTGAATATATAACCCTCCACAAGCCTACGCAGGTTTTAACACACACACACACACACACACACACACACACACGTGAATGGATGCATTTAGCATGCCACTAGCATGACACAGGTGCTACAGCAGCGTCTAGTCAACCTGTTTGGGTCAAATGCTCCGGTGTTCCTGCAGAGGCCCATGTAGTTTTGCATCTCCAGAGCTCGGTGCTCCTCCTTCTTGCTGATGTATTTTCTTTCCATCTGGTCCTGAGCCTCCATGATGCCCCTCAACACCTAATGATGGATAGATCTTTTTTCTTTTTAAAGAGGGAAACTACTTTCTCTAAAAAAAAGGTATAACTCCTGCAGGCAAAACAAAACTTACCAGCTGCTGTTCTGCTGCACTCAATGACTTGCTGCTTACGCATAATCTGAAGTCTTCCACCTGAACAGAAAAAGGCTTCGTTAAACGACCTTAGATGTGATTTAATGTTAGCGCGTCTTCAAACATCCTCACCTTCTGCATGAACTGGACGATGATGCCTCCCAGCTCAGCAGTCATTCGTTCGCCGTCGCTGGAACCCTCCTCGGGTTCTTTGGAGGAGCCCACGTTCACCTCTTTAACGCTACTGCGGGGGGTGATCGCTCCTTCTTCAGCAGAGTGTTCTGCAAAACAAGAAGTACGGCACAAATACACACACATGAACGCAGTACAATTACTTGTGAATGCGTCTCGGCTTCCACAACACGGCGTATTTTACGTTTACCTCATCAGTGCACGGGATGAAGAAAATATCCAATCTTTTATACTTTCATTATACCTACAAAGAACTTGTTATTGTGAACAGGATGTATACATTTATATTTAAAAAAAAAACCTGACACTCAAAAGGAAAAAAAATACGTTGAGATGAGAGATATCATTTTTCACTTGATTAAAATGCTCTAAAAGCAAATAAAGGATGATTGTTTGTGTATAATAGAGTCATCTGACACCTTTTGTTTCTATGGAGACCAGAGTTCACTGTATTTGCAGGTAGCGAGGCGAAGCGCTGACCGGCCGTCGTATCCGATGTCAGACACAGAAACCTACCTGCTCGGGGAAGATGAGGACCAAGATGGCTCCCCTCAGCTGCAGGAAGGTTTTGCTGACCATCTTCATTACATTTTAAAGACACAGTCAGGTCTGAGCCGGGCTGAGCCTGTGGAGGGGAAATCCAAACGTCCACCGTTTATATGTAGAATAAGATTTGAACGAAAAGCAACAATCCTTCACTTAGATCAGTTCTGGGTCTCGTTTGATCTGACAGAATTTATCATATTCAGCCTGAAGAAATATGGAATGAGACCAATGTTATTTAAACAACATATGACATTACAAGTAAAGTCCAAAGAGCAAAGCGAACGGTCCCTACCAGTGCTGCAGGAGTCTTGACCTTGCCGTTGAAGACGTAGGGCTCTTCTGATGGCTGCATCGAATCCTCCAGGACTTTGCTGATTAGGTCCAACATCCCCGGAGAAGACTGGGCTCGGTGCACGGAGCTGGGACCGCGAGGAGCAGGTCTAGCTGGTCCACTTGGAGCTTTGGGGATTTTGACCTTGGGGGCAACTTTGGTGAAGTCAGGGAGTGGGTAATGGACTTGGCCTTGGCCGTACTTCGCCTCACTGTAGGACCTGGTGCGCACAAGCTGGGCTCTCTGAAGCGGATCGTCCTCTGAGGTCTTTCCCCGCATCGCTGAATCTCCAGCGCCTTCAGAGCTGGATGCGATGCTGCCAGTAGCAGCAGAGGTGACACGATCAACGGCCTCTTCCTCCTCGCTCTCTAAAGGCACGTTTTGGGATGCGGTATTCATCGTTTCATCGGTCCTGACAGACTCACTCTGAGTTTCTTCGCTTCTGTGCATAGAAGCCCGGCTGGTAACGGTTTCATCCACGCTCTCCAGCAGGGACACGTCTGGAAGGGTTTCTGCCTCGATCAGCCGGCCCGATCGCAGCAACTCCTCCTGGGAGAAGTGCCGCAGCAACGGCTGGTTGATGTCTGCGGGACACGAAGAGGCAGAGTCACGAGGCTTTGAAGCATCAAATCCGTTTTCCTGTTTCGCATCACTGCTAGCGGCTGGTGTCTGAGGGTCACGCTCAAGAGAAGCGGCGCTTTCATCCGAAACATTTCCATCTCTTGCACTGCAATCAGGTAAACCAGGAGCGTCCGGACTTGAGTGGATGGTTTCTCTTCCATCAGAACTCGAGCTGCCCTCCGAGCTCGGTGTGCGATCGGAGAAGGGGGTGCCGAGGTGGACATCGTAAGGAAGGTCATCCTGGTCTTCATCGCTGGTGTTCTGCTCTGAGTCCTCACGGTTTAAGGGAAACTCGTCCGGTGTGCTGTTCGGTTTGGGAGCGGACTCGTGCGGCGGGCCGCTCTTGGATTCTACCTCCTTTTCACGCTGACTGCTGGAGATACTTCCCTCTGAGGAGGTGACATCTAAGGCTGACAGCTCAGCGCTTCCTACAATCACAGAACACGACAAATAACAAATGAGGTTGCATAGATCTTACCTCGTCTATATTCCATCAGAGCGTAAGTCTTTGCATTATTTCTTTTCATTTATAATTTACAGATATTTCCTTTACACAGTGGGTTATTGTTTCTTTTCATGTATATATCTCACCTACTTATATGTAATAACTGGTTAGCTTCATAACGCTAGTTTTCACCTGACTATTCCTGTTAGCAATGAGGTCAATTAAGAAACAAATTCCTTGTGTGTGCATTCCTATTAGCTGTATAACACCACATAAAATAATTCTGACAAAATGGCGCAAAAGCAGCAATCACTGAAGACGGGAAGAGCAAACGACTCGCCGCTGAGATGGATGCTGGCCTCGGAGACGACGGACTCGTCCTGGGACAGATGCAAGGCGGAAGAATTCTCCAAATCACTCAAGTGGAGACTTTCATCCTCACTCAGGTCAACAAAGATTGTCTGCTGAATGCACTTTTCCCAGAGCACGGTGGGCTTGTCCTCCTCCTGAACATCATCACCGTCTGAGTCCTCCACTTCTCCCTCCATGGACGGCTCGGAGAATTCCGCCTCGCCCCAAGCCTCGTGTTAAGGCAAGGGGTGAGAGAGGAGCACGGAGCACCTGTTCGTCTCTTAGCGACGCAACTTGTGAGAGAAGACAACATCGGATCAAAATGTGCAGAGCGGTCCATTATTTAACATTCATTGCACTGTGTGGGCAGGTGTGTGTGTGTGTGTGTGTGTGTGTGTGTGTGTGTGTGTGTGTGTGACACAAGGTTATGATTATAAGACACATCCTGAATTTGACATTTTGCTTTCAGTCTTCTGCATCTGCAAAAAAAGTAAAAGTACTTTTGCAGTGGATTCATTTTGAGTTGCAGAATATGATGCTTGTTTGTTTTAAATCCACAATGCCAGATCAGCTTGGTTTATATACCACTGGGTAATAATCTCTTTACTTTTTGGAATATATGCTTGTGTTTATTATTATTATGCAGAGTATACCCATCAAACATGTGTTAATGTCCATAATATATGCAGAAATAAATATTTCAATATTTCAAACTTAAACAATCACCTCCAAAATGATTTCAACCTGGACTTCAATTCTACATTTTGATGCTGAAGGGCAGCCAAACAAACATGGGCCAGATGATAAAACACATTTGACAATTCATAAAGTACTCACATTGTTAACTTACTCGGATAATGAACTGGGCCTTCAGCAGGCCCGACATCAGTTCTAGACGCTCCGACCCGCAGCTATGCTCTTGATCCGGACATCAGGTCGTGTCAGTTCCGTTCTGTCTCTTTCTTTCTCGGCATGTGCCTCACATTCGGACGGGGTTCGATCCCGTGGTCTCGTCAATAATGTAAGCCCACACGGCAGCTGCGCTGGCGTCTTGTTGCTAGGAAACAACGTCGAAATCTCCGCCAAAGAATGCTACGTTATCCAGTAGTGGCAGTTTCGAACACACCAATACATTACGTATGATACGTAAATTTAAAAAAAATATATTATCAGCGGCCATGCGCGATATTCTTTTTAAAAACGCAGTTCGAAAGAAAAGAAAATTAAATTCTTCACGAAATCTGACGGCTGAAAGATGACGTACGTCATTTATTTTATATTCAAATCTATTGGTCCAATGACTGTTGTGTTGGGCGTGGCCATCTTTGAAAGTCGTCCTCTGACTGGTTGCCGGGCGAAAACACAGTCTCGCGCAGCCCGAGGGTCTTTCTTCTTTTCACGAAGTTAAGTCGAACTTAACTTAAGTTAAGTCGAAGTAAGATGATACTATATAATTCGGTGAGACGTTTAACAGTTTAAATTATAAACGCCTGTGTTATTTTGTTTTTTTTAAAACGTTTTTACACTCGTGAGAACGTAAAGAAGCAGAGCGCTCACCATTGTTCGAACTGGATCGTCTAACGTAAGTGTACTACCTGGCATGCTAGTATGCTAATCTTTAGCTGCCTGTGATAACTAGTACTGTGTAATCAGGGACGAGTGAATTCAACGCTTGTACCTTCTCGCATGTGTTTAATAATCGTGAGGCGTTCGCATTCCTTTCTTTCATGCGTACTCGTGAAAGAAATTCTCTCTGATTGGAGCTCATGCTGACAGAAGTGCCTCTGATCAATAACAGACATTGATCTGGTGCTGTTCAGCAGAATTTTGAATGACTAGTGTTTTTGAATTGTCACAAACATGCGATATTTGCATTCAGATACTTAATGCATAAATATTGATTAGAGTTTTTTCTTTACATGCAACTGATGCTCCAGAACCATGTGCTGTTGGGTCCAGATCACAATCTGAAATATACAATCTGAATTGTCAGATTGTATATTTGAGGGTGTATTCTTGTGCCGCAGCATGATGATATAAAATAATACAGAAACATGGCACTGCCGTCAATATCAACTATGATCACCCCGAATCGGAATCATTCAAACTGATTTATTTTATCTGTCTCAGATAATCTGGTGGAAAACTACATCCAAATCCTAATTTTGTCAATAACTCATATGATTAACACATGATTCATGATGTGCGTACGAAGAATGATGCGTTATTTAATTTGGCTTGAGGCAGATTCGGGCAAAGTGACCTTATCGTTTATTGCAACATCACATAATCTGAGTTACGCCTCTCGGTGTAATTTGATGGAACTTTACCTTCTATTTGCTGAAGTGTAATTTCTGTTTCCTGCAGTGTTGGCTTTGATTGTTTGATTGCTGTTTAGTCTTCCCTATTATTGTATATTATATATATTTGCTTTATATTATATAAACATGTGTGTTAAACAGAGCACTAAATCAAAAAGTATTTAATGTACATTTAATGGTATATCAATGATTATAAAGTGCAAATGATAGTTTTCTTCATCTTTTATGACAACATAAAGACCTCATTCATGATCACACCTTTCTCTGCAGGCTTTCCAGATATCCTGTTCCTGTGAGGAAGCGCTACCGGTCAGTAAGCCTGCACTTATGCGCTTGTTTCTTTTGTTTTGGTGCAGCTTTTTGCTGACGCACGGTGCCCTCCTTAGTGCCGTTTCCATATTTAGGTTTTTCTCTCAGTGGCTGTATCCATTTTAGTGCATCAATAAGATATAAAAACAAAATTGTTATTGCAAGTCATGGCTTCTTCTTTCTGACTCATTCTCGCTGTAGCTACGTGAGCAGAGCAGGCCTCTTGTCGATCATGCCCTGTTGGCATAAAGTCAAGTAAAAAGGCTGCACAAACTCACAAAATGAGAATAATGTGCAGAAACATGCATTGGGAAGACTCTGAAAGTCCTCTGATGTTCACATAGGAGCAAATCAGCCTCCAGGAGTGTGTTTCTTAAACTGTGTCCCTTCATTCTAAGTTTAGTATTGATCTTTTTGCTCCCTTTCATTATGTGTTGTCTTTCTGAAGAGGTTTAAACAGCATTAACCTTATTTAAATGACATATTCCTAAATCGACAGGAATGTTTTGCCATGTTTTGGTTTTGTTCGCTGTTATTTAGCCAAAGGCTAAAGCTAAAGCCAAACTGCCCTATTTCTAATTGTGGGTGTCTGATGGGTTAAACTTGGGGGGGGGGGGGGGGGGGGGGGACAAATGGGTGCGGCTGGTGTGACCTCATGGAGCAATGAGGTAACGCTTGACTCTCCTCTCTTTCCTATTCATGCAGCTTGCCTATCGCTGTCCTTTCCTGTGGTGGAAGATGCATTCAGGTTCATCTGTTCGTTTGGGTTGTTGGAAGCTTCGCTTTTGATTTAGGGACACTCCCCCCCCCCCCCCCCCCCAACAGGTTGCTGGTCGCTTTTTCTTCTTCAGTGACGCCCTCTAGTTTCTAGATAATTCTCCTTCCACCTCCTGCTTGCATCGTTTTCGTTCTCCCAGCCCGGGTGAGACGATCAGCCCTCGGAAGACCCCATCCATTCGCTCCCTCCCTGCTCCCCCCCCCCTCCCCGCTGTTTGGTCGGTGTTGCCATGGCACCGTGTGGCCAGAATGAGGCTTCACACACGGCATATCTTGTGTTCTCTTCGCAGAGGGCAGCTGAGGCGATTGAGGTGCGCACACTAAACGAAAGCCACCTTGTGGACGGCCGCTCGGGACTCTGCAGCCCTGTCTGACCCTCATGGGGTTGCCGTCCTCTGTCGACGCCCAAATCCCATCGGACCGACCATTTTTTCTTACTTGTTGACTCCAGTTTTCAAACGTAACCATTTTTTTGGGGGGGATCGTCACTCATATTATGCACATCAATGGATCCCGGTGGCTCTATGATTAGCACGCGAGCAGAGGAGCACTCCCTGCATGTCCGCTACAGGTAGGACTCTCTCAACGGAGGAATGGGCTCAGGGTTAACGGTTGTACTTCCTCTGGTTAGATTCAGAGAGGCATTTCTGAGGCAATTCAAATCATTTGCAGTCGGCTGAGAGGTCAAAAAACCTTTTGTGTCATGTTGTGGAGAAAAGTAACGTATGTCCAGAACTAAGTGGGGGGGGGGGGGGGGGGCTTTAAACCTTCAGGTGAGTTCTCTGTGCAGAGCCCTGGCACCAGCTGTGACCTGCCAAACAGCTCAATATTTAACTAGCCCTGAAAAATTCATCACCGCTTGTGTTGTCTTTGTTTCGTTTCGTTTTTTTTTTTTGTGTTTTTTTTGCCGCGTGTTTGTCCAGCCTGTTTGCATGGAGTCTGCTGTCGGGTTGGACGCCGTCAATGACTTGATTCCGTTGGACCACGCCACAGAGTCGGCTCGTGTCTGGCGGGTCTCACAAAGCCTCTTAGCCCCCACCCGAGGGCGTAATCTGTTGGGCGCTGTAATCTCGGGCGCTTGAAAGAAAGGAAAGCAGATTAGCTTTGAAAACGCTGAATGTGCACTTTCCTTGCTGTCCTGCATTGCGAGCTTATACTCGCGACAGCGTCGATGCGCAGCGCGAGGATACCTCGATGACGTCGGATCAGTGGCGGCGTCGCCGTCACAGGAAGAGGAAGGGCATCTTTTAACCTTTGTTCAGACTCCGGGGTTAGGGTCGCTGTCTTCATGCCTCGGCCGCAGCCCGGAGGCGTTTCTAAGGGAAACCTCGGTAGATGCTTCTCGGATGTTCCACGTGCTGCTGTTGTAAAATGCCAAAATCAAGAAGGTAGGGCTAGTGTGTGTCACCGCGCCGCTGCTCAAGAGTGTGTTTTCTCATTTCAGGCTTAAGACCACCGATTACACGAGCTTTATCGACGACTCGGGGGAAATGGATTCCGTTTGCAAATTATAGCCTGCCGGGTGAAGAAACAAACGGCTTTGTTTCAGTGTTTTTGTGCTATTTAAGTAGCCCGCCGCAGATCCAGAGCAGATTGCGTCTAAATGGGGTGTCTGTGGGTCAGCTCCAGACAGTTTGGGTGGGTGCAGGAGGAAAGCTCGAAGACAAACAAACTGAATGACCTTCGCGTGGAGCCGATCTGCTTTCCCGAAGTCGGCCGATATCTATTTCTGTAACGAAACATTAAGAAGCCGCTCGTACACCTCGATCACGGGAGCGTTTATGAAGCAGTCCGTGCACGAAAGCTTCAAATTTCTGCCGTTTAATTCTCATGTCGGTGCGAAACCCAGTGGAAACCAGCGCCTGCTTCAAAGGAACTAATCTAAACACCAGTGGCATGATCAAACATGATATCGTAACCCCCCCCCTCAGCTAACAAACAGAGGAAGCCACACAGTTAAAGGGAGCCGCTGAAGTCTCTGAGGCCCGTCCGAGGGACGCGAGGTAGCCGATAACAAGCGGAGCCCGGCCTGAGCCATTGTTCCCGCTGGAGGTGGAAGGAAGTCGCCGATTGACGTCTCCTGTGCTTGGAAAGACATTTCTGTCCCTGGTTGCGTTCAGTCCGGTCAGTCGGCGACCTCTCTCTGCCAGACGCGCTGATCCTGCTCGTCCGTCTGCCGCAGGATGGAGGTGTCGTGCCTGGAGTTGGCGTTGGAGGGCGAGCGTCTCTGTAAAGTGGCCGATTACAGAGCGGGCGTCTCCTTCTTCGAAGCTGCCATCCAGGTGGGCACAGAGGACCTGCAGGTCCTCAGCGCCATCTACAGTCAGCTGGGGAATGCCTATTTCCACCTCCACGACTACGCCAGGGCTCTGGAGTTCCACCGCCACGACCTCACCCTGACCAGGTTGGCCTCGCACGCGAAGCGCGTTGCTTTATTTGTCGTCACTAACGCGGCGTGTGCGTGTGTGTGTGTGTGTGTGTTTGTGTGTGTGTGCAGGACAGTTGGTGACCTGCTGGGAGAAGCCAAAGCCAGCGGTAACCTCGGAAACACCTTGAAAGTGCTCGGGCGCTTTGAGGAGGCCGTGGTTTGTTGTCAGAGACACTTGGACTTGGCGAGAGACATCGACGACAAGGTGAGAGATGTTTCGTCTCGCGCGGCGAGATTCCGAAGGCGTCGGCGCTCGATACCGACGCAGCTTCCCTGCGTTGACACCAGGTGGGTCAGGCACGCGCTCTCTATAACTTCGGGAACGTACACCACGCCAAAGGCAAGAGTATCTGCTGGAGCGGCGCGGAGCCGGGAGACTTCCCGGAGGAGGTGATGGCGGCGCTGAGGAAGGCGGCGGAGTTCTACGAGTGAGTGAGCTGCGTGCGCGGCTGCCGTCTGTCGCCGCGGCGTCCTTCTGATCAAACATTTGAGCGTTTGCGTCTGTCTCAGGGAAAATCTGGCGATAGTGAAGGAGCTCGGCGACCGCGCCGCTCAGGGGCGGACCTACGGCAACCTGGGCAACACGCACTACCTGCTGGGAAACTTTCGCAACGCCGTGGCGTCACACGAGCAGGTGCCGCTTCGCGGAGGCTGCACGCTCCTCAGATATACGCCGCAGAAATGGTCTCATCGCCGCATCTCTGTCTCTGCGCAGCGTTTGCTCATAGCCAAGGAATTTGGCGACCGTGCAGCGGAGAGGCGGGCTTACTGCAACCTGGGGAACGCCTACATCTTCCTGGGGGAATTTGAAGTGGCAGCCGAGCATTACAAGTACGTCCCAGACAGATTTCATATTTGTTATAAGGCACGCTCGCGAGACACGTCGGAAAAGCAGAAGCTCTGTGGAATCCAGAGGGCGGTGCTTCTGATCCTGCGTGCGCCGGCGTTTCCCCAGGAGGACGCTGCAGCTGGCGAGACAGTTGAAGGATCGGGCGGTGGAAGCGCAGGCCTGCTACAGCCTGGGGAACACCTACACGCTGCTGCAGGATTACGAGCGAGCCATCGACTACCACCTCAAACACCTCATCATCGCCCAGGACCTCAACGACAGGTACGCGTACGCTCCGCCGTGCCCCCCCCGGCCTACGGGCGTTTAATTAAACGCGAGTTTGGATGCAGGATTGGGGAGGGCCGTGCATGCTGGAGTCTCGGAAATGCCCACACGGCGCTGGGGAACCACGACCAGGCGGTGCACTTTGCTGAGAAACACCTGGAGATCTGCAAAGAGGTCAGTAAAATAAAAAGGTTCTCCTTCACTGCAAATGTTTGTCCTCATCCTCTCGTTTGAGACATCCTCCCAAGCAGTTTGATGTTAAGCGGGGAAGGAATTCCTTTTTTTTGTCGCCTCAGACCGGAGACCGGAGCGGGGAGCTTACGGCTCGCATGAACGTCTCCGATCTCCAGATGGTTCTGGGTCTGAGTTATAGCACAAACAGCTCCACGCTGTCAGAGAGTCAGGAAATAGACTACAACCTCCACGGTACGTCCGTCTGGCCACTGGCTACAGGCTACCGTCGTCTTCGGACAGCGTAGTCCAGCGTTTGTCTCTGCGTTTCAGGGGCGAGGCCCAGGATGAGTCGAAGACAAAGCATGGAGAACCTGGAGCTGATGAAACTCACGCCGGACAAGGTGAATGTAAGAACCCCCCCCCCCCAGCCGTTACCATGGAGATCCACTTTATATCCCAGAGCAATGAAAACCATGTGACCGAAGCTCCTCTGTCCTCTTGAAGGGACAGAAGAGGAACATGGACACCCTGACCAAACAGTCCAAACCGTCCCTGGCTAAGAGCTCCTCCAAGCTCTTCTTCGTCAGCCGTCTGCGCGGCAAGAAGTACAAGACTGGCGGCGGCAGTAAGGTCCTCCAGGACGCCAGCAACACCCTGGACCCCAGTCAGGCGTCCACTCAGAAGGTAGTGACTGCCGCACGCCGTCTAATCGCCCCGCTCTGTCGTCATTTGACGGCTGCTGTCGTCGATTAGCGCTTCAGCCCGGACGCGCTCGGGGACGAGGGCTTCTTCGACCTCCTGAGCCGCTTCCAGAGCAACCGCATGGACGACCAGCGCTGTTCAATACAGGACAAAGGCGGCAGGATATCGCTGAGCGGCGGTCCGGAGTTGCCTCCCAGAGCCGTCAGGAAATGTGAGACCAACGTCCCGCGGTGGACTTCCTGTTCACGCTGAAATGTGACTTCTGTTTCGTCTGTCGCCGCTTCTCCCTGCAGCTGTGTCGGAGTCCGCCAACATGTCCGGCCCACAAGCCCGGCGGTTAGAGGAGTCTTCAGTGCCGGGGGGGAGCCTGCCCGGCCTCAGGCTCAATCAGAACAGCAACCGGGCCGTCCTCAGCCACCTGATGGCCAACGCCGACGGCGCCGAACCCGACGACGACTTCTTCGACATGCTCGTCAAGTGCCAGGTGGCTAACGGAAGCGAATGCAGCACCTCGGAAGAGGAATGGAACGAGTCCTCTTTTCTGATTTGTGAACCGACAGAGCTCACGGATGTCTCTTCTCTGGCAGGGGTCCCGTTTGGATGACCAGCGCTGCGCCCCGCCCCCTCCTCCGGCCCGAGGACCCACCGTACCGGATGAGGACTTCTTCAGCCTCATCATGCGCTCTCAGGCCAAACGAATGGACGAGCAACGCGTCACCCTGCCGGGCCCGGCTCCAGCTGAGCTAAACTAAGCTAAGCTAAGCTAGGCGCTAAAGGAACGCAGGCTGATCTCTTTACATTTGTCCTCTGGGGCGAAACCAAGCACCGTCAGCATTAAATGTAGTCTGGAAAACACCTCAAACACGGACTCGTTTCACACAAGTAGCACGACGCTAACAAACCGTCATCAGGGATTGATTGTTTTCATGAATTTCATTTCACCGTCTGTGTATTTTTTAATACACAAAACAGTTCTGTGTGTATTTATTGTACTTTGATTTTTTTGTTGTTGACTGCCATCCCGTTACAGCGGTGTCTTTGAGTCACTGCAGACTTTTAGCACTTGTGTTTATAGCAGAAGGGTTTTTATTACCAGCTAACTGGTAAATGAATGATTTTAACCCGTGTACAGCCCTTTATTCTCTTTTGTACTAAACGTTTTAATGAGGTTAGCGGAATAAAGCCTCGCTCGTCTGTACTCCCGGCTCAGACTTTTGTTTTCAACAAAACACAAACAAATTGTGTAAAAGACAATTTTATTGAACATACCAGCAGTCAGACTTGTATTAGCTTGAATTAAATTAAGTCACTTTTAAAAAAAGAGAGGCTTCATAGAGTAGCGCTAGCGTTTCAAAAGCATACCAATGAGATTACAAACAAACAGCAGAAATAAATACATCTATGTACGTATTAGCGTGGCCTTTGTTTCAACAACGCGCTATATATTAACAAAAACCTAAATATGCATTTCTGTAAGTCAATTAATATTAGACAATGTAAAAAGTGCATTCTTAAAATAATAAAAATACAATGCTCAGTCCTCAAATACTGGTCCTAAATGAAAGTCAGTCCCTTTCGTCCAATCAGATTTCATTGTGCGTAAGTTCCACCCTTCTGGTCAAAGACTGCCACCTGCTGTTCTGTCAACGCAACAGCAGATAAACCAAAGTAACCCACAATGGATGACCTTTCCCTTTAACATCGTGGGACATGTAGCAGCTCCAGAGCAGAAACACTGACGTTCGGATTTAAAACTAATGCACGACTGCCTGTGATGCAATGGATGCAGTAACTGTACAGACGTCACAGGGGGGGGGGGGGGAAGCAGCGCCGGGGCCGATTGGCCAAATCCTCCTCCGGGATGCTGACGATATATTCTACACTCTAAAATGAGAACTTCCCTGCACAAAAGCAGCCACGACACCTGCTGTAAGAAAGCAAGATGCAAGAGAGAGATGGAACGCAGGATTTTAAAAAGTGAGTCAAAAAGAATTGGGTCTGGAAATGCCTTTTTTTCCTTCCTACATTTTTGTTATGGAATCTTTGAACACAAGGAAGAAAGCTCCAGCAGCTCCTCTGAATGGGACATGCAGTTTTACCCCCCCCCCCCCCCGCCTCCAGAGATCAATAATCTATAAACACGTGGTTGAAAGAAAAAGGAGCGCTTGTTTTTGATGCGTCACAGGTTTGTATCCATTTGGTTTCCTACAGGCGGGAGAGAGCGGCTCGCTATCCAGTGTTTGGGACGTGTGTGTGTGTGTGTGCGTGTGCGCTGTGTGTGTGCGTGTGCGTGCGCTAGGGGTTGTGTGTCCAGAGTGTGACGGTGCGGTCGGCAGAGGACGACAGGAAGGACAGGTCGCTGGTGTGCCACCGACACTGGATCACCTTGTCTCCGTGTTCGCCCACCACCGTCTGAGGCAGCGGCTTCGTCAGGTCGCCTAGAAACACAGGAGGCGGCGCGGCGCTCATTAACAATCGATGCCGGCGAACGGCTACGTCATGCAGCTAACCGGCACGCTAACTAGCAGGAAAAAAAAAAGGCACTTGGACCCGCACCTTGGAGGTTGGTCACCGTGACCTTGGCGTCGTAGGAGCCCGTGAGCAGGTAGTGCGCTCCGGGGGAGAACCGGACGGATCGGACGTCGCTGCTGTGCGGCCGGTAGACCTGGACGATCCGCCCCCCCCTGATGTCGTACAGCATGCACGCGCTGTCTTCCTGCCCCGTCGCCAAGAGGCGGGCGCTGGGGTCCACTGCTACCGACGCCACGGGACTGCCTGCAGGGCAAGTAAAAAAAAAGAAATGAAATACAATGAAACAATGCTTGATGTTGAAAAGAATCGATATGTTGCCATGGAGACGAGGCGACACCCGGGACAGGAAGTAAATACCCGAGCCGTGGAAAACGGTTCCCACCACCCGGACACAGCTGGGAACCCGGAGGTCCCAGAATCGCACCGTCTTGTCCTGAGAGCCGGAGGCGATCATCCAGCCCCCCCACGTGTACAGGGACAGGATGTGACCTGGACCAATGAGACGGCGGCTGCATTAAACACGCCGCTCAGAAAGGGGCGGGCGTGTGGAAACAGTCGCCGCGTGCACCTGTGTGTCCGCTGAGCGCGTGCAGACCCTGCCCCCTCTGGCAGTCGGTGGTGTAGATGTTACAGTCCCCGGCGCCGGCGCTGATCAAGATGGCGCCGCCGCTCTCGGGCCCCTCCATGAAGGCCAGGTCTCTGATGGTGCCGTCGTGCATGCTGAACTCCAGGTCCGGCCCTGAAGCGGAAAGAGAAACCCCACCCCCCCCAGAATGACTGCGAGATGCTGATAACAATGGCGCCGACAACACGAAGCAGGACCGGCGTGGTCACCCGTGGCGTTGCACGTCTCGGCGCTGAACGGCAGGACTTTGACGTATTTGTCGTTGGAGCCGGTCGCCAGCAGGTTCCCGCAGTGGCTCCACGCCACGCAGTAGATGGAGCCTTTGTGGTGCTTGTTCCTCTTGAAGCGGATGGTCGGTGGCTTGAGGGGAGTCGAACCGCTGAGGGACGGGAAGAGACGAACGATAAGACGGGAGGGGCGGAGCCAGGTAAACTCGCAGGGGACGCGCGTCCAGCGAGTTAACCTTAGGTCCAGCGTCTCCGGGTAGGCGCAGACCCGTAGCGTTTTGGAGTTGGAGCCCACGGCGTAGAGCGCCCCGGACGGGTGGAACGCCACGGCGCGTACGGCCTGCGTGTCTTCCAGAGTCTGCAGCGGGACAAAGAGCTTCTTCTGCTGGTCGCTCTGCGAAACGGGCCACAGACGACATCGTTAGGCGGCCAATCGAGCGCGACCTCGACACCGTGGCATCCCGACGGCACGGTGAGAGCGCGGGTCCCGCACCTCGTCCCCTCTGGACAGGGACGCCGGAGAGTCACTTTGTCCTCCTTTCAGTTTCTGCTCACTGCCAGAAAAAACATAAAAAATAAAACGAAACGTTTATTGTTGAATTCAATCGTCCGGTAAAAAAAAACACAAAAAGATCTGTCAGTGCCTCTGGAGGACGACGGGGGATTCATCTGGGGGCGGGACCGTGTGACCCCCCGCGGGGCGTTGCGGGGTGCTGCTGAGCACCCCTCCCCCCCGGGTCCTGGTCTGCTCCGGAGTCACAGATGGAGGGTCGTCATTGTCCTCGGGGGCGGCGGCGTTCCCGTTACACTGCTCGGTCAGAGTCTTCACCTCCTCCCCTAAACTCTCCATTCCTACGTTGAGCTCCTCCAGCTTCTGGATCGACCTGAGGAGCGCGCACACACACGCACACGCACACGCACACGCACACGCACACGCACACGCACACACAAACACCATCAAAAACGGTTTGTCCCGCCACAGCAAAGCAGCGTTCTCCCCTGAATTATGCAGAGAATAGAGACGAGGAGGGGGGGGGGGTAAAAATAAATAAATCATTGTCCCGTGCGACATTACGTAGCAGATGGTCACATGGGGGTCATGCGATAGGAAAAGCCGCCTGGGCCTCATAGCTGTTACCGTCTGCTCGTCTCCCTCCCTCTACTTTACCAGGAAATGGAAAAACTGCTCAATAATTAGTGACAGTCTGCAAACAGGAAATGAAATCTGAAGCGCGAGCGGGGTTTTCTTTCCCCAGCATCGGCTACCTGTTGAGGAACTTCTCTGTGAGGCTGTGCTGCATGTCGCCGGGCGGGGGCTCCTGCTGGACCCCTCCCTCCAGCAGCATCTGCTGGTACAGCTGCCTCTGCTGCTGCTTCTGCTCCAGGTGCTGCTGCACGCGGAGACGGTGGCGGTAGAACTCCTCGTACTTCTCTGTGGAGTCGCGGAGCTGAGGACCCATAAAGCACGGCATCAGAATACAGCAGCAGCAGCAGGACCCAAAAGAGCCGCCTGCCTCGTTGCCTGTACAAAATCCCTTCAGTGAGAAAACTCAAAAACTAGATTGTTTTCCGAACAATCCGAATCAAGGTTAACTTCCTCTTTTTTTTATATCCCATTCCAGCTGAAGCGAGGAGGAGGAGGGTGATGCCGAAAACGACTCATCAGAGCTGTACGAACAGGCCTACCTCATTCCTGTCGGCGGCGTCTCCCGACGGCGCCTCCCCCCCCGGGGCGGAGGCGGGGCGGAGGCTCTGCGCTCCGGGGGAACTCAGCATCTTATCCACCGGTGTGTCTGTCCTGGATCTTTACGGAAGAGAACAGAGGCGGCGTCAGGACGAGTGGAAAACGTCCCCGGGGGGCGGGGGGCGGGGCATCCGCCTCCGGACCGAAGCGCTTACGTCTCCGGGGATTCCTCGAAGATGCTGTGGCAGTCGGCGCTCTCCGTCATGAGGCTCCGGCTCAGGCTCTGCCCTCCTGCTCCGGGGTAGTGGAAGTTGGCAAAGGAGTGGGACATGGGGGCGGCGGTGGCGCCTTTACCCGGCGCCGCCTCGCCGACGCCCGCTCTCTTATCCTGCCCGGACAGCCCGTGGGACAACCCGTCCAACGCCGGGTTCAAGGAGCGCGACATGTAGGTGTCGGCCGACTGCGGGCGGCGCAGCGGGGAGGACGGGTACGGAGACAGCCTGCTGATGAGCGGCGTGAGGAGGTCGGCGTAGCCCGTCTTGGCGGGCTTGACCAGGCGGTCCACGTGGATGTTGAGCTGCTTCTGCTCGAAGGCGCAGGAGAAAACGCCGTGGGAGAGATTCTGCATCCAGGAGAGCAGAGACAGGTCCAGGTCATCGCAGCCGTTCCCGCAGAGCATGTCCACGCCCAGGAGGACCTCGCCCTCCGTGATCTCCTCGCCCGTCGCCTTGCTCTGCAACAAACAGATAACAACGATCACGGCGTGCGTCGCCGGCGGAGACAGGAAACGGCGATCGGGGTTTGACGCTCGGCCCGTCGGACCTGGCAGAACTCCACGCAGCACTCGTAGAGGACGCCCTTCAGGAGCAGCTGGAAGAGCCGCTCGCCGCTGGCCTTGAACCCGGCCTCGCTCAGCTTCCTGTCGGCCGGGATGAACTCCGCCACCATGGCGCAGGCCTCCTCGAAGCAATGCACCCTGGCCGTGCTGGGGTTCCAATCCTGAAAAAGGACAGCGGCGGGCGAAATCAGAGAGCGGACAGGAACGCCACGCCGAATCGGAACACGCCTTGCCTTGAACTCGGCGTGGTTGGTGAGGCGAGGCAGCGTGAGGAGCAGACACAGTTTGCTGTAGTCGTCCTTAGAGGGACAGAACTCCTCGAGGACGTGGAGACATCTGACCGCTTCCTGCATCGTGTACTCCAGCTGGAGAGACAAACGGAAAACGCGTCGAAACGGGAAAGGTCCCGGTTCAGGGTCACTGACGGCGTCCCGTGAGGGACATTCGCAGATTCTACCATAAGAGTGAATGAAAATGTTATTAAAATGAAGATACTTCAAGTTTATGAAATAAAAACATGATTTAAAACCCCCCAAAAAAATCCTTCCTTGAAGGTACATTAAAACAGATATCGTGTCCTTGAAGCGGAGGCATAAAAGGAGTTTGCCTCCCTTTGAGATTCACCCTTCATGTTTATCGCCATGGCAACTAACTCACGTGCCGCGGCTCGTCCTCCGTGGACATGGCGTTGTTCACGCACAGCGCCTCCAGGAACTTCTGCTTGAGGATGATGTAACGAAACCTGAGGAGGCAACGGTCGAAGCGAAGGCGTGAGAAAGCGCCCGGCGAAAGACGCTGGGGGGGGGGGCGGAGTCGGAGGCGGAGTCGGAGGCGGAGCCGCGCGTACCTTTTCCTGTCAAATTTATCCATGCACTCCAGAGGCTGGATGAACTGCAAGACCTCGTCCCACTGGCCGTCGAGCACCAGTTGTCTTCATTTAATAATAATAAAAAAACAAAAAACGAGTTCCTGTTTAACACGCGTGTAAACATGGAACCACGCCCGGGCGTGACCTTCGTCTACCTGAGGAACAGCATGTCATCCGAGTAGAGCCCGTTGATCACGCCGCTCTCCTTCTCCAGCGCCAGCATGCTGATGTGCAGCTTCCTGGAGTTCAGGAAGTCCAGGATCACCTTGATGATCTCCACCTCCTTCACATTTATCGTTTCTTCCACTGTCATGGCGACGGCGGCCTGCCAACGAAAAGGGGCAAAAAGGCCTGTGCGTGCCCCCCCCCTGTAGGACTTTAGATCTATCTCCGGCCCTGGATGGGAGGCAGATTTTGATTATCAGATGAGGAGAGCAAAAAAAGAATATTAGTAATTCATTAAATGCTGCTAAAGGACAGAATATGTTTAATGGCAGTGAGTTAGCAGGACAGGAATCACCCCCCCCCCCCCCCCCCCACAGAGGAGGGGTTAAATACCCCACGCCGTGGCAGTTAACAGCCACTAATACCCCCACGGAGGAACTAGCCTGCGACTCACTTCACTAGCCCGTAAATGAGCAAAGAGAAGCGGGCATGCTAAGCTAGCATAACACGGTTAAATTAGCTAATGACGCGCCGCCGAGCCACCAGCCAGTCCGGCGGCGTCAGGAGCTTATGCTGCCCGCTAGCTTCACATGGACGGCCACCGGATTTACCGGATTTACCGGATTACAGCACGCGCAGGGCGTCGTTACCGCAAATCAGGCTAATTTACCCAGCGGCTGGAGAGGAAGGAGAGGGGGGGGCTGAGTAGCTAGTCAGGCCGACGGGAGAGAGGCATCCTCCGCTAGTTAGCTGGGGCGGGTGGGGTGCGCTAAATGACGGATACCCCCCCTCACCCCCGACTGTCTGCGACCCGGCGCTCACCGGTCTACTCCCGCATGAACACGGACGGACGCTGTCACGACGGAGCGGCTCGGTGTCGTAAGGACCGGGTTTCGTATCGGCTCCTTCTCCCGTCCTCAGCCCGGCCGGATGCTTCTCCGCTGCGGTGACGGTCTGCCTCGCCTCGCCTCGCCTCAACCCGCCGCCGATGCGCTGCCTGCGGGAGCACCGCCTCAACGCCCCCCCCTCCAGCAAAACAATGCAACGTTAAGTAAAGTATTTCATGAATAAACAAATAATAATTAATACATTCAATTCTGCGGCATATTTTTAATCAGGTTTAAATGAAATTGTTTGTACGGGTGTTGAAAAATGATCAGAATACTGTATATGCACCTGCTTTATTAACTAATGAGATGCTTATCTCAGAATACAGAAAAATATTTGAATGAATTAATGAGGTAATTATTTCCGTCATTTGAAAAGTGTTTTTCCAAAGGGATCTCGATATGGTTTGAGTTTTATGAATGAAAAGGGATTTTATGATTTTATGATTTTATTTTTATACTATTTTTTGTTTGGAGAGAAATTCTTGGTCTCAAAATAACCCAAGTTGAACATCCAACATATATTTGACGGATTAGTCAATTATTCAAAAATATATTGAATTTGTTTTTACTTTTGCCCGAGTTTAAAATGTGTTTTTTTACAGACAGGTGGATGACAGACAGTGAGTTATATTCTCCTGTAAAATTATATACAGTAATGCATTGCTTGTAGAAAACTATTGAATGAAGTTAAAAACAGTGAAATTAGAACACTAGATATGCGTCTTTCGATGACATTTGTTTTAGCCTGCATGCCAACAACGATACTTACCTCTTATTTATTCCGCTCCTTGCAATAAAAGCCAAACTGCATTAAAATCAGTTCAAAAAAGGACATTTTCATTTTTGCCCTCGACTCAATCAAGACCAGGATGTGACACTAGACGCTGTTGATGGCTGGGATTTTAATAAGATCAAGGGAATAGAAAAAAACAACAAACAGTTGAACGGATTTAGTGAATTCAACATAAAATGAATTCTGAGTTTCTCATTACGCTTAATACCACAATAAAACCTCATCTGATTGGCCGCACTTTGCTTCTTTCCTTCGGCTGCACTCCTTCATTAGTGCACGCCTCCCAACAGCTGGATGTTGTTACAAAAAAATAGTTCTATATGCCAAAATATATCTGTACAGTGTCAACACATGGTAAAAATGCAAAGATAACATACATGACGGTCCCGGCGTGGAAAACCAATCTGTGTGGGAATCCAAGATGTAAAAGTTAAGACAAACGTCCAGATTAATGTGGAATGGTTAAATCCAACAAGATTATTTCAATGACTCTTAAATTGCACAGGCTGATGTGTGCTTTCCATCTAGTCCTTTTTAGCGATCACACTTTTCTTTTTTCATCAGTAACACGATGAAAGGACCCAAAAAAGCGACAAAAGTTAGAAAAGCTACGACACACAGATGGATCTGCCATCATATACAAAATTAAATCCACGTACGGTGTGTCTCTCCGGACAAAATATAAGATGCCTTTCAAAAGCGCTTCAAAGTATTATCAAATGAAATAAATTAAGAGTCTCTTGCAGGGTGCTTCCCAGTATAGTCTCCATTTGCACAGTCATTTCATCACTAGCACACCTTTGGAAAGGAACCTGCAGAGATATGTTCCTCACTCGTCTTGGCACTTCACTCTAACATGCATGAGTCTGTCAGTCATATGTAAAATAAGAAAAGGCTGTATAGCAGCACAACTGTCATTTAAAAACTGCTGCTTTGAACTGATCACGGATCAGACAGGCCGTCCTTTTAACAAACCTTGTCTTTAAGGGTTGCGAGTACAAACAAATTCTCCTGCGTCACAGCAGGCGGCGACAAAACGACGCCGACGCTCACCGGCGGCTCCATTTGACACAAAACAAGCATAAGGCCACACATGATCAACTTATAGGGACCAAACGGCCTCTGTCAGAGGCGAGACATTCACGGTTTCAGTGGTGCAACGAGGTAAGGCATGGGTTCGCCTCTTCTTTCGGCACGCGAGAACATTGATACACATGCTGCACGCTTGCACCCCCCATTAAAGCAGTCCGGAGTGTAGCAACACCGTCTGTGAGGCCGTTGTGTGTTCTACATTCCAGCTGTGAGTCCAAACAGCGGGACAAGCGTGTCCCTTTAATGGATACAGTGGCGTTCTTATGAACTGTCCCGATGCACGCTCGCCATCTGGCACTACTTTAGGTGTAGTTTTTTGGGCGTCCCCTGCTTCTTTGCCTGCCACAGATGACTGGCGATGGTGACGGCGTCCACGCTTGCGGACATGGTTTTGGCGGGGATCTGGCTGAACTGCTTCCTGTCCGAGTTGTACTTGTAGAGGCCCTCGATCATTTTGGCGGTGATGCTCTTCGGGCCGATGCCGGCCAGTCTGGCGATGTCCTCTGTCTCCGGGCAGTGCGTGTACACGGACCTGAACTGGCATCCAGAGTCACGGAACAACACCAGGAAGCTACTGGCTTCAGATTTCTCCATTTCCTGCGCAAAGAAAACGTAATATTTATTGCTGAATCTGATTTAATGTGGAACTAGAAAAGCGCAGACCTCCGCCAAGCAGCTCATTCCCCATAAATATCGAAGCACATGGCGAAACATACATCAATTATCTTGTTCTTCTGCCCTTCGTTGACCTTCCCAGCCAGGCAGCAGTGAGCCAGGGCATTCTGGATGATGTGCTTGTTGGACTTGGCACTCGGCTCCTTGTATAGTTTTGGTCCTGTGTGGAGAAAACGCATGCATGAGACTGCGAAAGCGTCTCTAATGCTATCTTAGGAGGGTGTAGCAGGCGTGGCGACGTGTCATCTACCTGTGTACTCGGCGTTGGAGGGAGTGGACGAGGTGGTGGAATCGTTTTCCCAATCCTTCTCTCCGTTTCGGCTCCCGGTCGACGGACAAGAGGAAAAACCTTCTGCAGAGTCCGGCCTGGAGACGATCGCATGACAAAAACGATGGATGAAAACCAACGCAACGAAAACCAACCAACGAAATGAGCTCAGGCAGTTGCAGACGGCGAAGACGGCGGGCGACGTTCAGAGAGAAGCCAACGCAGAGGAGAGAGCGGCGAGCGCGACGAAGCGGGGAGATCTCGGCGCCATGGATGGAATAAACTCAGGCAGTGGAATGTGCTTCTCTGCTGGAAGAAGATTGAATGAATGGAGACTAAAGGTTTATGAGGAGGCGCACGTGTAGGAGTTACGGAGATCCGTTACACACCTTCCCTTTCTTTCTTTGGGAGAGCTCAGAAAGAACGGGGCACGGGCAGAAGCTACTTTACTGCCTCTGAAGGTTTTCGCAGAACAAAATAAGCAAAGAGAAGAGCATTTATGAGTCAAAAGGAAGGGCGCCATCCTCGTTCTCAGTCAGGCCGCCCTGCCTGGACGCCAGGGAGGAGGGGCTACCACTAGAGGACGGCCTTAAAACGTTAGCGCTAACTCGACCTCGCTTACCTGCTGTCCTTCCTGCTGCCTGCCTGGTCTTTGTCACGGTCGGCCAGATTGAGTGACGCCAACGAAGCGCTGGACACCGAGAAGCCTCGAGGACGCACCCCTGGAAGCGGCAACGGGGACACGTCAGCGCGGGGCTCCGGCGGCGTGGGCGTGTCATTTGTAGCTCGCTCACCTCTCACAGGGGGGGTGCACGACTCCAACACGTCCCTGTGGATGGATTTGGGGCGTGGCTTCTTCTTGAGACTTCCAGATCGGGGCTTGATGACCTCATCCATGTCCACCATCAGCTTCAGCTGCTTCTTCCTCACATACTCATTCCTGATGTATTCCCTCCTCGCCTTCTCCTCGTCCCGTTTCAGCTGCTCCTCCTCAGCTTTCAACCTGGAGGAGAGGAGATCCGCGGTGAGATTTTAACGCAGCACCGCGACACAGGCAGCGATGTCTGATGGGAAGAAACAGCCAGCCAGACCGTGCGGCCTCCTTCTTCTGCTCCTGGTCCTGGTCCTGCTGCTGCTGCTGCTTCCTCTCCTGCGCCTCCTTCTCTCTCCTCAGCCTCTTCTCCAGCAGAGCAGCTTTCTTCACTGCCATGTCCGCTTCGCCTTTCACATCGTCCTGATGTTTATTGGGGGGGGAAACAGAAAAGAGAAAAGTCCGATTAAGGCGGCCCCCGACTCTCAAAGAACCAGAACCCAGAACTAGCTAAGAACTGATCGTGAATAGCACGACCAGAACTGGACTTGGATTCCTTTAGTCCAAAATTAATCCCAATTCCAGGTGAGCAAATGTTGAGAAGCACAATATTAAAGAAAGAGGATAGAAATGAATGTAACAAAATCAAATGGACTCTATCCTGGCCCATGCACCATTCTGCAGCCAACCAACCAACCAGCCAACCAACCAGCCAACCAACCAGCCAACCAGCAATGGGCCGATGACAGTAAAATGTTTCATCGTATTTATAATTCTGGAGTTCACCTTGAAGAAGAATCCACAGCACATCTTTGGGTCGTCTCCTGCTGCGTCTCCTTCCACCTCCTCCTCCCCCTCCCCGGCTGTCGCGTGACCGCCAGGCGGCCCTGCTGGAGGCTCCAGCTGAGACGGAGGCGCCTCCACCGGGTCTCTTCTGTCTGGCGAGTCCGTCTTGACCCAGCTGGCTTGGATCTCAGTCGCCGGTTGACACGGCACCTCTGATGACCTCACTCGCCCGATGTCACCCGTCGACTGGGTCGCCGGCGCCGTCTGGTTTGTTTCCTCCCCCTTCTCTGCGGCCGCTTCTTTAGAAGGCTGAGGAGAGCCAGCCGCCGTCTCCTCTTTCGGGGTTTCTACGCCGTCCCCGCTCGCCCCCGAGCCCTTGTCATGTCCCAGGTAGGCGAACGAGCTGAGCTGCGTTTGGCTCGAGGTGAACCGCCTCAACCTGGGCAGGCTGTCCACCGAGGTGGGCGTGTCGAGCATCCGACTGAAGGGCGTCACTTTTAGATCTGCCGGCCTCGGAGTCCGAGGAGTCCTGGCGTGGAAAGAGGCCGGCCGCCGCTTGATGCCGGCCGGGGAATGTTTAGGAGCGCGGGAGGAGCCGGAAGAAGAGAGGATAGGGGACAAAGATCCGACCGACCCCCGGCCCGTCACGCTGCTGCTACGCAACTCACGGAGCTGCCTGTAGCGGGGGAAAGTCACCGCGTAAGTGTTTTCAGGATGATGATGTTGCTTCCGTATATCGTGAAGTGATACCTGTGTGGAGACGGCGCGGGGGGAGGAATGACCCAGGCTTGCTGCTGCTGCTGCTGCTGCTCTTCTCTCATGGCCATGATCTTCTCCTGTTGCTGCGACAAACGCTGCATCTCCGTCTGCAGGAAGCCCAACGACGTGTTCAGTCTCTCGATGGAGCGGGTGTAGTCTGCGAGGTAGACCTCTCCCGGGGTCACACCTGGAAATCAAACACATCATCGTCATCGTCATCGTCATCCCGCCGGTTTTCCGGGACAGCGCTTGTGTCTGGACCGTCTTCGCTTGCCTCCACCGTCCTCGCAAGGGGATTTGGGCGCCGCTCCATCTGGTTTGCACCGCTCTGCCCTCTCCTTGCTGCCCTGGTTTGTTTCCTCGGAGGGCGCGAGCGGTTCCGGGGAAGGCGTTTCTCCTGCCCCTGACGTGGGGTCGACGGGGGCGGCGACTCCTTTTCTTCTCACTACATTCAGAAAGGCCGTTCTGCCCATCTTCTGACGATGGCGGGTGAAAGCCGCTTCCACCTGGCACGTGAAGAGAACAGCGTGGCGTAGAGAGCAACACTATGCGACGTTTCGCTTGCGTCCGTTTACCTTCTTCTTCTGGGCTTCAATGGCGCGCCGTTTCTCCTCCAGCTTCATCCTCAGTTGAATCATCTCTGAGGCTATCAGGCTGGCGGGGTCTCTGGGAGGAGGCGTGACCGGAGAGCGAGACGTGATTGGCAGAGGAGGTGTGGAGATCTAGAAGCAAAGTGCAAAGACCAGTCGCGTTGATCCTCATTGCCAGCTGGTATTCCTGCATAAACGTTGAGGAAGGAGGAACATAAAAGACGTCCAACCTGAGAGCGGATGCTTTTCGTCGGATGCGCATAAGGAGCGTTGAGATCGGAGCTGTCCGGTGTGGTTCCTCCACTGCTCCGTCCCTCCAGCTTCCTGAACTTCTGCTCTGCGAAGCTCGTCATCCGGACCACGCCGCCCCCGGAGCCCGCGGAGGAGGAGGCGGGGCTGGCTGAGTGGGACCTGGGGATTGTGGGTGCTGAGCTGGGGCAGGGGCTACTCCTTCCACCACCATCTTGGTTGGCATTAGCAACCCCTGCGGGCCCATCATCTCTACTTCGCTCCCTCACCTGCCGGTCAGACAGAGGGCGGGGCCGGGTCATAGCCTCGCAATCTGGGTCAATATCTGAATCGTCTCTCAGAGAGGACGAGTCCTCGTCCAAGCTCTGGATGTCCTCTGTCCTCACATGGATGCCGGTGTCAAATTCATCAGTGGACACAGAGTTTGGATCGTGGTCATTGAGCCGAGCCTTGGCCGAAGCCGGGTCGTCTCCTTGGCCCCGGGCCCCGGGGGGGTCTGAAGGCGCCGCTCCATGGAGGAAGAAGCTGCTGTCTCCGTCTCCCAAGCCCAGGCTAGCATGGGGCCTTTCAGTGTCGTGGATAATCTTCAGGGCCTCCTCAATGCTCGGAGGAGTCGAAGGACTGATGGGGCCGCTGTGGTTGCCGTGGCGATTTTTTGGGTTGCGGTTGCCATCTGTGAGGAATCCATTGGAGTACCTATAGGATATTTATAGGTTCATTTATAACCGTTTAAAGGTTATAACACGAGGCGGCCCCGGGCCTCACCTGCTTTGGCTCTCCACGGAGAACGTGTTGCTCCTCCCCAGGGGTCTGCGGGTAGCGACGTCCTCCTCCTCCTCCTCCGGTATGTGTCTGCTCTGGCCGTTTACACTGAGAGGCAGGAGGCAGAGGGGGCGTTTGCTGTCCCCTCGAGGAGCAAAGTGAACTTTGAACCCGAGGTCGTCACTGCTGGCGGAACGGGCCATCCCTGAGAGGGAGGGAGCTTCACGGGGGGGCACAATGGGGTCTCCCTCCAGAGGAATCTCAAAGGAGATTCCCTGAGAGGACGAACTGAGGAAAAGGAGTTCAAGTTAGAAGAGAAGCAAAAGTCTGCGGGTCAGCAAAAAGCCGTCTCCTCGAGTAGGGCGCCTGTAGGGTTTAGGTACCAACCGCCTTTCTTTGAGCCACGTCCCAGTGCAGCCATCGTCATAGGACATGGAGTTGGACGTCTTCATTTGTCCTTCTGCAGACACAAGACAGGACAGTTTCTGAATGTCTCCAGTCAGCAACAGATGCTGCATGAAAACGCTTTACTTTCAAGAACACAGACGCTTTTACTGAGACAGTCTGGATATCTGGACTACACCTGTCCCACTTGTCCTTCTGCATTAGGTGTATCCTACATACATTTATAATAAGGAATGGCTGCATGGCTGTAATTCAGCCACTAGGGGGCCTCTGCTTTCAAGCAGAGTTAAAGTTAAACAGCTAACTTTAATGTTTATTATTCAAGCACCCAAAAAAACACAAAGTATGAGAACATTAAAGAATCTAAATCCCACAGCAGATATTTACCCCCTGCAGGGACGCTCTCTGGGCTCTCCGGGCTCTCAGGGCCGGCTGCGTCTCTCTGTTTCACCGGACTGGACACGGAAGCCACTTTTCTACAGGATGATGCTGCGGCGGGAAACGTGTGAGAAAATGCTCAATATTCAACCGCAACCTCTCTCTAATAATATAGTGAGCGTGTCTGACAATCCAGATGTGGATAACAAGCATGCTGGCGTCATCGTGAGGTTCGCGTACCGTTTGGATCGAAGACTCTGGGCTGCACAAATGAAGGCTTCACCACTTCAAACCACCAGAAAAGCTCCGCCATAAACACCAGGTAATTACTCTGTAAAACAACACACACACACGGTAATTAATATATTGGGTATTACTATAATTAGCACATTTGTCCCTTTGCAGACAGGACGCTCGATGATCGACAATATTATTCACCATTTTGACAGATCACTGAGGTCATGGGCTGTTGCTAAGTAACAGCATCAGAGATGTGTGTGCGTGTGACTAACAGGTTAGGTTTTACTGTCTGAAAGCTTCAATCTCAAAGCATGGAAAGTTTCTAGGTTTAGTTACCTCTGCCGAGGGGGGGGGGGGGGGGTTATGTTTTTGCAGGTGTTTGTCTGTCTGTCTGGTAGCAACTCAAAATGCAAAATGTTCGACGGATCTTGATGAAATTTCCAGGAAATGTTGGGAATGTTACCAGGAAGAGATGATTACATTTTGGTGATGATCCAGAAGAGATCCTGGATTGGGGAACGAGCTGCTTGGCGGAGGTCTGCGCTCTCTGAGTGCTTTTGTAGTTCCACATTTTTATTTAGCAGCGAGCGTGTGTGGCTAATATCAAAGCTAAAATGTATTCCCGTTATAAACGGGGACTGACATTTCAGGCATATCTAACGCATGCATGCGTCTCGTGTGTATATTTCACACTATATGCTGCAGAAAGTGAAGATCTGTTTTTATGCAGCCTACACACACAACACATGGTTAACATTCCCTCGGCCGGCGGCTCTGTGGTGAACTGGCAGTGCTCCAGTCTCTTCTAACGGCTCCTCGTGACTATTTTTTCTCTCCCTTCTCCTCCCTTCCTTTGCCTTTTTTTTTGTCCAACTGCAGAACAATTCAGTCAACACACACACAGTCTCTGTAAACAATGAAGTGACAGAGGGAGGACAACAAAAGCGAGTGAGTTTTCCTCACATGACTCCACCCCTAGCCCTATTTGTAATTCCCAGCACAGACTTTTTTTACTCATCCCCCGGAACAAAAAACCCCCCCCCCGGCACCATCCACCCAATCCTCCGTGCATTTAAATGCTTCCCCTACCTTTATGGATGCATGCGCGTAGAGCATGTCCTCCAGGCTGAAGTGGCAGCAGCGGTTCAGGTTGCTCCTGCAGAACTCCTGCACCAGCTGGAGGTTGTAGAGACTGTCAGCCAAAGACATGGTCTCCTTGAGGCAGATATCTGCTCCGACATGGGGTGGGGTCCGGCCACATGAGGGGGAAGGCGCGATAGCAAAGGCCAGGCAAGAAGGCAGGGGAAAAGATAAGAGAGTTTACATTTTAAAAAAGGAAGAAAAATAACACGTGAGAGGGGGGGGGGGGGGGACACACACCACCTTCCCCCTCTAGTGTGTGAGCCACAATGTTAACCACCAAAAACCTCCACATTGATTCCTTCAGGACGAATCATCGGGATTTTTACACCCATGCCGTTAATGCCGGGACGTCCCACGTACGTGAACATGTCACCAGAGTAAACAACCAAACACGGTGTCATTCATTTTCCTCAACTATGTTTAGAGTAAATCAATCTGCCAGCAAGCAGACCTGAAAGAGGTCAAACATCTGGCCCGCATGTGTGTGTGAGCTCTCTCTGTGAACTACATTCAATCCCATGAGCCTCAGCGCTGTTGATCTTTGAAGCAGCAGCCCCTCTCTAACGGTTCTCTGTGACACGCCCCTCGTGACCAATCACAGCCCAGCCGAGGGAATGTTTTTTAGAAATGAGAGGGAACAAGTCTCTCTTTCTCTTTGTCTCTCACTCATTCTCCACGTCCACCATGAACCCACTCGAGTCTAGAACCCACGTTCTACTGCGTTTTGTCACCACATGAAGTCCAGACAGGACCTCTTGTCTTTGCTTAGAGTTAAGAATTTAAGATCTGATTTAAACGACAAGACATTTCCTACCATGTTAGCATTCATTGCTACTTGGGAAGAATTACATATAAAAGTGGGCGTGGCCAGTGCGCTCAGGCGGGTCATCACCTTCCAGTCTGATGGCCCGTGAACAGTAGAAGTGCAGCAGGACGGTCAGGGCGCAGCCGTCTGTGTTGTCCTTCAGCAAGTTCTCCACCTGGGGGAGCGACGGGGCGCTTCTCTGCTGAGAAAGCTCTTTCCTGTGGCGAGCCTGAAACCATGGCAACGGCACAAAGACGTCACCAATACCGCATGTGGCTATTTTGTGCAGTTGCCGCATGCACCAAAGTCGAACGGCGATCGCACCAACCTTCTTCAGACATTCTGGTAAACATATTGCGCCTAAATAATTTCATTAGCAGCTTTAAAATGGGTCAAATATTTCCGGTGTCTAATCAAGGCCAAGTTTGGAAGGATCCGTGTTCTTCATGTTGCATGTAAGGGAACCCTTTAAATATGTGGGGATTGGTACAAGTGTGTTTCCAAGGATACAGATGCACAGCTTAATCATTGAGTGCGGTTTTACTTTCTGAGCTGCTGCATTTCCCTCCTGGGTCGAAGCCTCTCTCAGCTTTTGCTCTCGGACAAGGATGTTCCTCAGGTGTTCCTTTACCTGGAGAGAGGGAGAGAGAGGGGGGGGAGGAATGAAGGCCAAATTTCACTATTTGCCCACACTGAAGACTGAATGGTGGGTCTGTGCTGCAGAAAGGAGAGACTTTAATGAGAGGACAGAAGAAGACAACCCTGTGTGCACCTTGTTGATCCAGGTGATGACTGCATCCTCCGTGTCGTAGGGAAGGTCCTGGATGTGCCCGTCACTGTACGGGGGCTCGGCAGAGGACCACCTGTCGATGCAGGACGCCACCCTCTCCACGCTCACCATCTCCACAGTGTACGCCATCATCAGCGTATCGATTAGCGCCAGGTGCGAACTCTGCGGAGACACAACGGAGACACGGGAACAGGGTCCAACAAAAAGGTCAGAGACTTTTTTTCCTTATTGACCTTTCTGTCCAGCCTCTCCTCGCCACTCCTACGGCCTAAATCCTGGCGTTTAGCAGCCATCAGCTCCGACACAAAGCAGCCATTCTCCTGACCTTTCTAGTATCAGAGCAGAAAGGCCAGACTTGCCCTTCCCTTTCCTGTCACACCACAGGTCCGCTCAAAAACATCGGTGCTCATACACGTCATGGAGCTAACGCTACGCTACATGACGCCTATGTGAGTCCAACCTAACCGAACACACAAAGCCAGGCCCTCTGTAATGCTGGAACAGGCACAGACATGCATTCAGGCCTCAGGGGAGCGCCTGCTGTCAGGCACAGGCCTCTATTCATAACCACAGGGCCTGATGTAACAGCCAGCGTGGCCAAGCCATCCCCAAGGGAACCCACAGCCGACCCAGAAACCCCCCCGTTACCGGAACGCCGCGATGCCCTACTGCCGGCCTCAACGCAAAACCTGGCTGACATGGAAATAATAGAGACACTCAGCCGTCATCAGCAAATGTACCTGCTGATGCTCTGAGTCGGATAGAAACCGTGTGCTGACTGTTGAGAACACAAAGACAAAGCTGCTGATGCACGAGCCGGATACCGATCTGTCTGCGAAACAGTCTGGAGTCCTGCCTCTCCAGGATATTGTCAGATATTTGCCATTTCATGCATTCTCCTCTGGGGGGGCGTGATTTTGTGTGTGTGTGTGGGGGGGGGGGTTAGAGCAGCAAGTCCGGTTGACAGCTGGACCGACGGCGTCCCGTGTTGTTGCGTCAGCAGCTGCTATGTAACTTCAGCCACATTCACACGACGTTGAGTAGATAAGTTATGTTATGCTTAAGATCATTGATGTGACTGTCATGATAAATCTGACCTCATTAGTATGGCAGAATAAAACACTCATTAAAAATAACACAATGCATACGAAGACTTGCATGTTTATTACCCCAAGCATGCATGTTTACCTGCAAACAGCAGGTAAACACATGTAAATAGTGATTTTCTTAAAGTGTGCATTAAAGCAACCCAATCATATATTCTAGAGCATCTTCATTCATCAGATTCCCACTAATGTTTGCGTAGTTATTTGTGGAGAAACGTAACAGTCAGCCTTCGTGTGCTCCGCAGACCGAGGCGAGCTACGTGATTTAGCTGCCATGACATTATTGCGTCTTTTGCTTGTCCAACAAACGAAGGTCAGGTTCCAATTCTAAGCTAAACATCTGGATATTTTAATTATAATAATAATAATAATAATAATAAGCTTTATTTATATAGCACTTTTTTAGAAATAAAATTCCCAAAGTGCTTTAACAGATAATAACAAATCAACATGAATCATATAAACAAAAAATACATATTAAACAAACATTAATCAATGTAAAATGGGTGTATAAAAGCAACAGTGGCGTCAGGGCACAAGCGATGAGACTAGGTACCCAGCAATAATCATAAAATAATAAAACAATGTTCAAAATATAAAAATAAATACATTTAAAAAAAATTAATTAAAGTAAATGAAAATACTCAAGGTTTCAAGTTTTTTTTTAACTGGTTGGTTGTTGTTTCCAGTAGGACATTCTAACATTATCTATGTGTGTGTGTGTGTGTGTGTGTTTGTGTGACTCTGTGCACCAGACAGAGAAGAGGAAGCTCTGCTTATATATCTACAGACTGTTCTCACATCTACTGTTGATACTACAACATGGAATTAAATGCCCTGTCCAGAACCTCCTGACAAAGACCTTCAGGTGTGTGCGTGTGCGTGTGTCTGTGTGTGTGTGCGTGTGAGTGTGTGCGTGAGTGCACAGACAAGCCTAACGCACTCACACGGTGGCAGACGCGCCTTATACGGTGGTGGAAATAGTGCAGACTGGTAAATTTGAGTGAACAGGTAATAAAAGTCGCAAGTGTGTGTGTGTGTGTGTGTGTGTGTGTGTGTGTGTGCGGCACTAGTGTTTTTAGTGTACATCTTCGCACATGTACGTCTGGCCCGAGGGTTTACAACCCATTACACAAATTGATTGTAAAATCTCTCCGTCTCTTTCTCACTCGCCTCCAGAAATCCCGACCGCAGTATTTAGCACAAAGCTTTCCCACCGAAGGACACGCCCCTCTGCAGGAAGATTCGATTACCGCCACGGCGCCATGTGAGCATGTGCCAGACCGGAAAAAAAAAAGTTCATGAGCAGCATGGGGCTGCATGGGGAATGGGAGGGGGTGGGGCTTGTGTTGGCGCACCAGACAGGCTTTCATTCGGAGACCCCCCCCCCCCCACTCTACAGTGCAGCAGTATGAAAATTCCCAGCTTCCCACCTCCTCCCCTCCCTCCCGATTAACGTCGGGCCTTTTCCCGTCCCGTCTCCTCTCCTCTAATTTTCCGTATCTTCTCTCCACGCTCACCCTTTCCTGTCTTGCTCTACTTTCCTGCTTCCCTCTGGATGACATCCATATGGCAGCCCGTGACCACAACCCCCACCCTCCACCTTCCCTCCCTCCCTCTCTCTCTCTCTCTCTCCATTCAGACTCGCACTCGCTCCACCCTCACGCGAGTTATTCCTCTGATGCACAGACTTTGGAAAACCCATGAGGTCATCATTTTCTCCGCAGATACATCATAACCCAAAACAGAGCATGACTGAAGCTAACCTGCTGAGCCCCCCCCCCCCCACACACACACACTGTTTGCCTGAACCAATTAATTAACTTCAGAAGGGCGCAGAGCATCGTTATGGATGGGCAGGTTAACGGGCAGATGTGTGTAACACTGATGGGTTGAGAGATGGAGACCGGGCCGAATAAAGAAACGGTAGGACATAGGGTGAGACAAAGCGAGAGTCGTGGAGGAAGGGAGGGAGGGAGGGAGGGAGGAGCATGCACTGCAATGCAGACACCTTTTGGCGTTAGCAGCAGCAGCCGGTCTCCATCCACGCATGTGCTAGCCGTGTGTGCGTGACGAAGACGTGCACGTCGTCTGCTTCACGCTCCTCCATCACACTGAGCGAACGAAACCGATTCGTCAGGCGAGAAATGATTTATTGATGGTGAAATGAGAAAAATATTTTTTTGAAAATGAGCTTGTGTGCTTTTTGGCCGTGCTTCATCTTTAGACACATTATTCTTCTTTATCTGCGATGGGTTTTTGCAATAATCCCCTAAATATGACGTTTGGTCACACTGGACTGATGTTTCTACATAATAAAGAATATTTTTTAAATCCACATCCAAATGATGATGGAGATCAGCACCTAAATAGAACAGATTGTTGCTTTGGGCTGCACGCCCACACTCACCATTTGTATGGGCGTGCTGGTCAGGTCTCTCTCGGTGACCAGTCGGTCCTGGTCGGTGACATACAGGCCTTTCTGCGCCAGGGCCTGGATGACGGCGTTGTGTCCCAGCAAAGGCTTGACGGCATCGCTGCGGAGGATCAGGCTCCCCGCCCGGCAGTAGAGCTCTGCGGACTGGAGCAGGCAGGCAACCGGAGGCTTCAGGTGCTCCTGGTTGTACTGGTCCCGGTACAGAGGCTCGGCAAGCTCCTCCGGTACGGCATCTGAGGACCAGGAGAGAGGACATACGGTTCTGAAACACCTAACATCAATAGAGCAGCAGCGGAACAATCTGCACTACTACCTCTTTCTATATTCCACTGCTTGTTATTGTTGTTGCTATGGTTTCACCAGACAGGCATCCCACCAGAAACGGTTCTGGTGGGATGCCTGTGCAGATGCAACTTTGTCCTGCCAAGTTCCCGCCATGAAACTAGTGAAAATGAATCTAAACATTAAACTTTATAAGAATGAATATTTCATTATTTTATCCAAAATAAAACTCTCCATGAATTCTAAGAAAGACAGATTTTTCAGTATAATTGCTGCAGTAGCACAAAAAGTATAGTTTCTGTGCAGGATTTTCAGTTTTGCACTTTGCAGACGGTCCCTGAGCAGCTCGTCTGAGAATCGCCTGCACATGGAGGCCAACGCTATCGTCGTTGTGCCATGAAATGAAGCTCGGATTGTTAAAGGCTCTTACAGCAGCGTGAAACGGAGATCATCAAGGTGACTGACAAGCAGAGATGCGAGTGAAGACAGATGTCTCACTCTGCTTTAAATCAAAATGCCGTAAACTGACAAAAACACAGAAATGTAAACCGAAACGTTTTTCTCCATTTGAATTTCATTTCACTCCTCCCCCGTCTTGCGTGAATTCTGCCAGCAGGTCCAAATCAAATTGATGTATTTATTGACTGGAGGCGTTCAGCAGATCGCGCTGCCTGCCCCCGCTCGAACCCGTGCACAAATCTGATCTGACTCAAACATCTGGACCCACAGCGACGTCGTGAAGGTCCTTCACTCCGTCTTCGGCCTTTTCTTTTTCCACCACTCTGCTGTTGTGACTCATCGATCTGTAGGAACGTGTGCTTTATTCCACGCCATGTGAGTGTGTGTGTGTGTGTGTGTGTGTTCCTGGTGTGTGGGGTCATTTCCTGGCTGAGTCACATGGATGAAACAAAAAAAGGTAAAACTTTCAGCCGCCTGTTCTTCAATCCCGAGTACCGGCAGCAGAGGAGGAGGATAAAATGAAACTTCAGATGCAGGAAAAACCCACTAAGCTTGTGATCAAACGTCACAAGTTTTCCAGTGGCTGTGGTAAACACCCCCCCCCCCCCACCCCGCCCCTGTAATGGGTGATGAAAAGAGATATTTCAAGCAACAGGCAGATGTTGAACTAGCTGAGGCGTGCGTAAGCGATTCAGCCGCTGAGACGACGAGATACTTTTCATTTACACGTGAAAAGTGTCGTTGACCGTTTGAGCTTTGATTTTCATAAACTAGCGAAGAGGAGGAGGCTACAAAAGCACGAGTTCATGAAAATCTGCCCCGTCGACTAAAAGCCCTCTCTCCTTTGTGCTCGGCATCAAAGAGGAAACGGACAGGAAGTAGCTTGCAGCAGGAAGTCCAGGCATGGAAAAGACCGCTTCCCCCCGGAGACCCTCAGGGATCAGAGCTCGGCGTGCACAATATCACGGACAGCATGGCCCATCTTGTTTGAGTTATCCTGGTAATCCAGGTTTGATTTCTAGAATTTCGTGGCCAAAAAAATGACAGAGAATCAGCCAAAACAGTGAAGCTGTGGGATGGGGGGCATTTTTTGCTGCATGCAGTTTGGTCTACATGCCTGAAGGGGCCTGATCGGGTTCTAAACAGTCGGGGGGTCAAAGATGGAGCCGCTTAGAGCTTCACAGACCACTCTGAAGGCGAGTGCGTATTGAACTGGGAGCCGGTGGAGTGATTAGATTAGTCTAACCAGAGTCAATAACAAATACTTTTACTTTGGAGTCTCACATGTGATCGACCTTCCACACAAACTTCCAGCCGATGGGAAAGCCGTTCCACCTCGCCTGAACTGGGCCAAGCAGGGCTCAGAGGACTGCTTAAGAATCGGGGCCACAGGTCTCTAGCTGGAATCGTGTCGGGGGGGGGGGGGGGGGGCAGCAGCAACCGAAGTGTCTTCCTCACATGTTACTGGTCTCCAACTTGTACTTCATGCTCTGTCTCTATCAAAACCTCTCAGGGAAGCGCTTCCAGATGCACACGTTAGCATGTTCAAACCTTCCCGATGAGGAATCGATTCCCCGATAACGCCTGGGGGGGGGGGTTCCATATCTGTGCTGATCGGCCGGTTCAGGCGCTCGGCCGGCGTGACATCATGGGTTTACTGCTGCGAGGAGTAGTTAGCATTAGCGACGCAACACTGTGACAAGAGGTTGACCTTTGAACTCCGGACCTACAGAGAGAGAGAGAGATAAGAACTCCAAGTCCCTACAAGCTGAGAGTTGCTCTCTTGACCTGTGGGACGGTCCAGTCGGGTCTTTTCTTGAGCATCTATGTTGTGGCCGGACTTTTTTTTTTTTTTTTTTATCATGTCACTTGGATAAAATCAGAATAACTCAAAGTCGTGGAAGTTGAAGAGCTACAACTTTGTCTTGGCCGTTGTTTTGGGCGACTCCGGATATTCTGACAGTTCCAAATGTTCTGGAGTCCAGTTTCTGTTTCTGATGAGAGGGCGGGGACAACCAGAACCGCTTTATGGGCCGCCCAACTCAACATCACCTTGCACCGTTCCACGCTTATTTTTTTATAATACCCCCCCCTCTAATCTAATCTAATCCAGAGATTGACGATGAGGAGGAGGAGGAGGAGGAGGCCACCTACCCGAGCCGGACGCCTTGGCCACCAGCCACGTCAGGCTGCAGGAGATCTTGGCCCTGGTGAAGTCGTACTGGTCGAAGCTCTTGATTGCCGGGACGATGAAGGTCCGTCTCCTGCTTCTTCTGTCATCCTCCTCCGCATCTTCCATCTTGAGCCGTCTACGCGCCGCAGCCGGAGGATCCGTCAGGCTCGGGAACTCCTCCTGAGTGCGGATGACATCCCATCCAGAGGAATTCACCGCAGCAACGGCCTTGATGACTGGAGAGCACGATACCCCCCCCCCCCCCCAAAAAAAAAAAAACAGGGACGCTCCGTTTAGACGAGCGCCATCCTCCAGTGCGCGTAAAGATCCCTGGCTGCGCCGTTTAGGAACCGGATTTAAAGAGAGTCCCGGACATGTTTTATCCTCAGGCGGGCCGGCGGAAGACGGTCCGACACCGGCGGACGGTTTCACACGTCAACTCGAGGCGGGATTCGGTCCATGTTCTCCCCCTCCCTCTCTCTCTCCGCCGCGGCTTCGCTCTGCGCTTTTCCTGCCGCACTGGTCGGAGGACGCAGCGTAATGCGCATGCGCGCTCCTCCCTCCTCAAGTCTGCTGAAGAACTACAAACCGAAGGTGGAGTTCTCGTGTTCTCATCGAGAACTGGAAAAAGCTTCTTTCTTTTTCTTTTTCTGCAACGCTGCATCATGACGTCATAGCAAAACAGATGTGTCCAACACGTTTGTGACACAAAAGTGCGTCAGTGTGGCAGATAAGAACTCGTTTTATTTCCCTTAATATTCTGCTTGAACCACCGGATTAATCAGAACTGGAACTGAATGGGACAGTGTTCCAAAGAAGAATAAGATCATTTTATTCAGCTTATTCAGCTTCTTTATAATTGTTAGAATCCCAATGGTGTAAATATTTTTGGACGCGTGCCTTGATTGTTTGGCTTTGGTAGAAATATGTGCTTTCTCTCACGACATTCTGGAGAGACTTAAAACTATTTTTAAAGAATATTCAGTAATGCAGTTAGAAATGGAAACAGAAAACGGGGCAAGAAGGAAGAAAATACATAAAACATAAATATATATTTATAATTTAAGTGTTTTACCTGGTTCTCGGGTAGTTAATGTTCCTGCTTGCCCTTATTTCCGGTCCGAATTGTTAATCGACCCGTCTGGGTGCAGTTAGGTTCACAAAACATCAGAAACTTGTGCCTATATCAAAAATATATCTTAAAATCAGTTTAATAATAATAAAACCAGCATTATCTCCAACTCTCTGCTTGCTCCTGCTATACTCTGAGGAGTAATGAGGAGCCATGTAAGGAGCGTTGCTTCCTTGCTCCTAAAGAGAGTTCAGGTTAATGAGATCCGGGAGCGCGTACCACACATCGGTCATTAGATGGCAGTCTTCTGCTAAATATTCTTCCCAGCGCTTCTCAGCAGACTCATTATGGCATCACAACAACATTTCCTTTGTGAGGATCTGAAGTCCCCCCCCCCCCCCCCCCCCCCAAACCAACAGGTTTGAAAACAATTTGCAATATTGTGCATGTAGATTTTAGTGTTCAGGCCTCGACATCATTTTGCATTTGTCTCTATCCCGGAGATGTCAGATTTCTCTCCTCCATCATTTCTCCTCCTCTGTACAGACCGAATCGTCTTTGTTTCCCCCTCCACCCAAATCCACCGTCATCTGAGAGTCATTGCCGATCATAATGTACTTGGCGTTCTCGATGTGAATGTTTGGGTGCTGCTGCCACAAAGACCTGCCGTCTCCGCCTTCCTGTTCCGGGGGCACGGCCGGACCCAGGAGAAGTTTGTGTGTCATTAAAAGCCTCAGGTTCTCTTTCTCCAGCGGTTGGACTGCTTCAGACTCTTTAATCTGCTGCTTTTTATGCTCCAGCCTTTCCTGCCTCCGTATCTGAACTTTCACCCTCTGCTCCTCGGCCCAGATTTTCCTTTGACTTTTAATCTTTGCCAGAGACAAACACTTCAGTATTTTCCCCTCAAAGTTCCTGTTCTCCACCAGAGGAACTAAAGTGTTCAAAACGGGAGGGATGCTGCTCTTCGGCATGCAGTTCTCCCGTGGCAGCAGCGGGATGACGGTGTTGTATTTGTGCGTCTTGTTCAGGGAGTTGATGAGGGCCGAGTCCGTCTCCATGTTCAGCATGGGGGTGTCGAAGTTGCGGCTGAGCAGCAGCAGAGTGAAGGCTGTGTTGTTGATGGCATCCTCCACGCACCTCAGGGTGCTCTTCCCGGGGATGGCGAAGTCATCAGAGAAAGTCGCACCGGCGCTACCGATGACCGCTTCCAGTCTTCCCCTCATCGTCTCAGCCATGTCAGCGTCTTCTGGTGCATGCAGGATAACAAATGGATAAAATGTTTCCTCTTCTTCTTCTTCTTCTTCTGCACTTTCATCTATTTCATTAGCAGCATGCGTCTTGGGTGCCGTGTTTGTTGCAAAATGTGACGCGGTTGTTGTTCGTGAGGCTTGGGTTGGAGCGATAAGACCGCCTAACTTAATGCTCTCTGCGGCAAATGCTTCCCCCGTCCTCGAGTGTTTCTTTTCATTGAGCAAAGGAGGGTGATTGGATTTAAACTGATGCGCCTCACACGCCTGTGGATGCGGAGGTGTAATTCTGGCTCCGGATCTGACAGCGGAAGAGTTTGGGTGGGATTCATCCGATGCTTCTGGACTTCTTTTGGTGTCTTGAATCGATGTTGCCGGGGGCGTGCTTATCTCTAAATGAGTCGGGTATGAGAGCGTGGAGGAGCTGGCCTGCAGGGAGCTGGGCAGGCCGCACGCTCTCGCTGACGAGTCCTGGGACGGAGTCACTTTCAAAGTCGGGCTTCCTTCGTAAAGGTTGCCTTGAAGATCAAGGCACGATCCCGACTTGAGCTCCATGGAGGAGTGCAGCACCCACTCTGCAAACTCGGCCCCACAGACGGCCTGAGCTTCCTCTCTGAGTCGAAAATACGCCACGTTCTCATCGCCGCTCCTGGAAAGGGCTCTCCTATAGGCCAGATCTCTCAGCAGGGGATTACACAACCTCTGTTCCGACAAGACTCTGAAAATGCGAGCCAACGCCGCTGAATCTTCCAACGTAAAATCTTGGAAACGGCCACACTGAACGGCAAAATCCTCCAAGTTGCCGTCACTCATCTGCCACTTTTCGGCCAGATGCTTTGCCACACAGCTCTCCGTCATGGCGAGGAGCTTGCCGAGACCCTGCGCCTGCCTCTGCAGGACTATCAGACACAAGGCATGGATGATATTATCCTCAGGTGACTCCCTCAGCTGGAATGTCAGGCTCAACAGTCGCTCGGGAGGCGTCTCAACCAGTATTTCGAAGACGCCTTTGAGTCCCAGGCGCTCCTCTTCTTGCGCCGTCTGACTCATGTTTGGTTTTTGCTTGCTATGCTCAACCTTCAGCCGGTGACAGACGGACAGGATCGCGTGCGACTTTCCAACGCTTCAATCGTCATTTCTTCAAAGAGCGACCCCGGCGAGGGCTGCGCAAGTTTCACGGGCATTCTTGTGCCTGTGGAGATTAAAATCAGTAAGCGTCAGAAGTTAAAAAGTCTTGCATGTATGTTCGCGACGCAACACGCCAAGCATTTAAACAGCCCAGAGGGCATTTAAGATATTAACTGTCCCACCACTCGACTACACATATTTTCTCAATGAAAGGATTACTCACTTGTCGGGAGTCATGTGTACCATTGCATTCAAGTGAATCAGCGTGCTTCTAAGTGAAAATAAGGAAGTAGCCAAAAGTTCATTTCCACATTAGCTTGAAGGTCAGAAAACACGCAGGAAGTCCTCATCAGCCTATCAGATCGATCGCAGGACTCCGCTGGACGTTGGTGAGTCTTATCAAACTGGTGGTACAAAGTCCACCGGTTACTATGGATGTTACATGCAGGCGCCTGCCTGACTGAAACATGTGATGAAACAGTTAACAAAGAGAAAGAAAGAGAGCCCACGAGGGACAAAAGAGAGAAGAAGGCAGAACGCAAAAAAAAAAAAAAAAACCCAGACCAATCAGATGATAGACGTCTTTGTAAAAGCAAATGTTCTCCAGAATGACTGCTCAGCTCCTTCGGGTTACTTTGTGACGCTTTTTGTCTTCTGAAATCTCTCGCGACAGATCTGCGAAAGAGGAAATAAATAGATTGAACATCATGGGGGGGGGGGGCGAGTGAGAGAGAGCCTTTAGCTCCTCTTGCACAATAGGTCGGGTGGAGAGAAGAATTCTGGCTTTTGCTCCCTTTCTGCTGAGAGGCAAGTGTATTTTTAGTCCCCGGGAGCAAACCTCTAGCCCTGTAGTAAACCTCTAGCCCTGTATTTACCAGGGGCGGGGTCACTATACAGCAGGCAAGAGTGCAAGCCTCCGTGCAGCGCAGACAGAGAGCCTCTCTGTTCTTGGCGCCGGGCGATATGTTTGCTGCGTGACGACTTCTGAGGGAGGACGGTGAGTCTATAGGACGTGTGGTATAGCGTCGGTATGCATGTGTGCCTCCACGCTGTATAGCACATATGCCACATGACCGCAGGCCTGTTGGTTCAAGCATAACCGTCGAGAGGCAGCAACCCAAATACTGGACTAAAAAGGTGGCTGGTTGAAAACTGGGTTAATTTTTTAGATTCTACACTTCCTTTTTTTTACCTCCACCGAGGCGTCCGTCCGTCCGTCTGCTGGACGGATATGGATGACATTTTCAGGAAATGTTGGGAATGCTACCAGGAACAGTTGATTACATTTCGGTGACGATCCAGATGAGATGCCGGCTTATGGATCAGCTGGAAATTGTTGTTTACATTGCAGTCAATGGAGCTTCAAAATGTGTTGCTCAATATCTCGGTTGATTATTGATCGATGTTTATGGGATTTGGCACAGCCATGCAAGGTGGGGGCCTCTATCTCGCCACCGAATGTCATCCGGATCGGATCCAGAATGGAGTCAGTAAAACATATTTAATTTTAACATTGAAAACTCCATTTACGGATTCTAAAATCAGTAAAAAAAAACAAACTCTAATTCACTTTTACTTTTCATGGTTGGCCTATAAAGATACCAAGAACAATTTAACCTTCAACCCTTTGGCGATGATCTATATTAAATATGTTTTACCCAAATCTGTGGATAAATTTTTGTACACTAAACTGTGAAATCTAGCATGAAATCTAAAACACCTTCCATTGGACACAAACATTAGGATTCATCTCCTTGTGCAGGAGACATTGTGTCATACAAATACAAACTCATTTCAATGAGAGCATCAACAAAAAAAGTGACAACATGCTAACGTCACCTGAAGGCAACTTGTTTAAAAGTCTTCTATTCAACGTGGATGGGAGGTTAGCATTTTAGTGAAGGGAACGTTGGAGCTAGCTCGACCGTAATTTAACATTTCATCTCCCTTCATCATTCTTCTGCAAAGAAAATAAACGTTTTAGTTTGGATTCTGCCATTTCAACATAGTACCCGTATTCATTTATTTAGATTGGTGGGGGGGGGCAAAAGTATTTTAAAAAAGACTTGAAAGAAGTGAAAGAAGATCCGACCCCTCCCCAATAACCTTTGTTCTGTCCCTAACAAGACATGATGTATGCACATGATTTTTCTTGAACACCCACACACACTGCACAGTCTGTGTGTACCACCAAAACACACACACACACACACACACGCACACACACACACACAAAAGCACTTGCACGAACACACTCGTGCACACAGCCTCGGGATCGTCCTCCGTCAGTTACGTAACGGGCTGCCAGACGTCCATCTTTATTGAGGCCAGCTCTTTTAACGAGAGACAGGCTCTCCCAGCAGCTGTGTGAGTCAGCCTGCCGGTAAATGTGCCTTCACCTCCTGGCTAAAGCCTATCCTAAGATGTTCTGTCACTGCCCGGCTTCGTGCGGCTTTAGCGACAAATGTATTCTGACCTCTTGCTTGTTTACCGGGTTCCTCACAAAACGAGTGAAACTTTTCTGCGTGTGGCTTGTTGCCATAAACCAAAATGCACAGATGTGCGTGTGTCCGCCTCTGAGAATGTGGTTTCTGGCCGTGGGAGCAAGCCTTAGGGAGAGGCGGCGGGGTCACGTATAAGAGGCTTTAGGGCAGACGCGTGAAAAGGAGGCCCTTTCTTGGACAGAGACTATGGATTAGGATGAAAGATGTATGAGTGGGGGATGCTCTCTCTCTCACCCCTTTTATCTATCTCCCATATTCTACATGATGTATATTTAAAATGAGCAAAAAACACGAAGCCGGGTGGAAGCAGAGGAAGATGCAGATATGGATAAAGACAAGATGGCGAAATAGAGACGAGGCAAAATATGGGGCGAGATCGACCTTTTGGGATCGATGGCGTCTTTAGAAATCAGTCTGTGAGAGGCTACGGATCGCGCCGCTCCTTTCCCAGCCACACCTGATTCGTCACACATGCTAGGAGAATTTAACACACCCTGCTTCTGGCTGTCACACATATATATATATATGCTCACCACACATGTGCATGAAGACAGACACAGATAGGAGTTTGTGTCTTTGGCCTCTGAATGAACCGCCTGCACCCAAAGCCTCAGCTTTCAGCCAGCAGGGAAAGTTTGCTCTTTCCTGCACAGTTTTCCTGAAAACAAATATTCAACAGTGCATAAGACGGGCGTAAAATGCGTCGCTGCGGCTTTGTGCAGTCCGCCTAGTCCAGCCGAGGCCAGGAGGTGTATCAGAGCAAAAATAACAACCCTGGTTATCACACACACACACACCGAGAGGAGTTTGTGTTGTTGACAAAGCGCTACAACAGATCTGAGTCGATATGACAGTTAACGAGCATTAAATCAGGAGCAAAGGTAAATGAAGCAAAGTCCCGCGGACACGACAAGGGAGCGCCGTGTGGATGGGAAGATGTGTGTACTGTACCACACCGGACCATGCTTGGTTGAGCATGTAGGCCATGCCAACAACAATGCATAATACAGCCTCTGGTGATGGGGGGGGGGGGGGGGGGGACGCATATGCACACACACACACACACAGACACACACTCACGCATGCACAGACATCGACGGCGATGGGGCATGGAGCAGTTTATGCTCATATCAAGACAAAGTCTTTAATCAGTGTGACAGCAAGGGCACTCGCCCCAAAGGAATAGCTGACTCCTGCCTCGCAAAAAAAAAAAAAAGCACATCCACGCTAAATCAGGCGTCTTTGCATTTGCAGCAGAGGGGAGAGAACGTTTGATATTTAACGTCGTTAATATGCTAAATGCGTGACCGTGATTTGTTCCAGTTCAGCGTCCAGAGTCGCCGTGAGAATAATCGCGTATAATCCTCTCAATTTGAGAGATTGTTAAAAGGCAATTTACAGACATGGCGTTTGAATTAGCATAGCATGTTTTATTTCTGCTGTAAAATAACGGGAAAAAGGTAGGAAGGTAGGTGAATGTAGTTTATTTCTGTCTTTGCAGCTAAAGTGCTTTAAATTGGATCAAATTAATTACATATTTACTTATTAGTATTTTTCCTTTATTTCCTTGGCGATGTATCTTTATTTGACTTTTTTTAGCAGAGAGAGAGAGAGAGAGAGATGAAAAGGTTGATGCAGCGCTCATAACATCTCATTGAAGAATTATCGCCAGCCAGCAAACAGCAAATGCTGATTCTGGCTCTGAGTTCTGGAGTTCTACATTTACTCTGTAATTCAGATGAAACAAATGAGATCTAAAGTTATTTAATAAACTTTCCGGCGCTGATTTTGTCGCCTTTGTTCAAAGCCTGGCTAACTGACGTCGGTATTGATTCCATCATCCGGCAGATAACAAGACCTAATTATTACCACTGCTCCTCCTGCTTTATAAAGCATATACCTGCCAAGGTCAGTGTTTTTACCAAAGAAAAAGTAGATGCTTGTTACTCATAGATGGACAAAATGCTAAACTAAATATCTCAAACAAAACAAGAGACACTGGCTCCCAAGGTTTGCAGGTGGCCACGATGATCGGCTCCACTGGGATACTGGCAGAGCTGATTCCTTTTCCTCCTCTTCTTCACTTTGCACCATAAACCACACTTTTGCATTTCCCACTGCAGAAGCTGCTTGATAATGTTACTTGCTAATCAGCATTCGAAATGTGCTTTACCTCCCCCCCCCCCCCCCCAACACCCAACATCCTGCCTGACAGGCTGGCAGCATCTCTGCTCGGTTGTATCTGGTGGTCGAGGAGGTTCGCCGAGAGGAGCAGGCTGCAAGGTGTGCAAAGGCTGTCTCACAAGGAAAGCAAGGTCAATGGATGCGTTGGGAAGATGTCGAGAAGCGCAAGCTCTCTTGGAGAGAGATGTGGGACATGGAAGCTTATCGAACCAGCTTTATCCTGCGAGCGACATATGATGTGCTACCATCGCCACAGAACCTCAACCAATGGTACGGAGAAGATCCTACATGCCCCCTCTGTCCATCTCCAGCAAACTTGAAGCACATTCTAGTTGGCTGCAAGACAAGCCTTACACAAGGCCGTTACACCTGGCGGCACAATCAAGTCCTGAAGTGTCTGGCAGCTGCACTGGAGAATAGAAGAATGGTCGTCAATGCCCTGCCCCCCCTTTCCTCCCATCTTACATCATTAGGACATTTTGTCCGTGAAGGGGAAAAACAACAAAAAAGATGTATTCCAAAATCAGAGGTAGGACAGATGGGAGCAGCACGGGACTGGAAGCTCCTTGTTGATCTGGAGCAGAGACTCTGCTTTCCAGTGGAGATCGCCACGACCAACCTCAGGCCAGATCTTGTGTTGTGGTCTACCTCAATTCGAAGTGTTTACATCATAGAGCTCACAGTGCCATGGGAGGATAATATAGGCGAGGCCTTTGAGCGGAAGAAGCTTCGGTATGCTGAGCTGGCAGCGGATGCTGAACAACGGGGCTGGAAGACCACAGTCCTCCCTGTAGAAGTGGGCTGCAGAGGCTTTGTAGGCAGGACTGCTACTAGTCTCCTCAGGGGCATGGGAATCCGGGGCCAGGCCCAACGGCAAATCATCAGAGCCCTGTCCAGTGCTGCTGAACGAGCAAGCCAGTGGCTCTGGATCAGGAGAAGAGACAACAGCTGGGCCCCAAAATGACAGAGACAACATCAGGGGGTATAGAAGGGGGTAAGGCAGAGGGGGGCACACCCGGGACGCCAGGTGTTGCTGCTGAACCCTCTTGAGGTGTCGTGGGCCTGTTCAGTGAAACACCTATGATGGAGGGTGCCCACCTGATGACCCCAATGAAACCCTTAGCCCCTTCTATCCTGCCCTGTGATGACTATAATCCCTACCCATTTATCAAGGTAAAAAAGGATTGTAACATCCAGTCCCATTCCGGTATGCAGTCAGAAAAGTTTGGCTCAGGGATGAGGATGCCCCTGCCGTGCAGAGTCCAGTGCACTTTGGGTGATAACACCATATCCTGTGTTTGTAAAACTGATCATCTGGATAAACCAGTGACTGCTGGGAAAGATCAGCTGGCAACTAGGGAAAGACCTTGTGACAGCTTGGAAAGACTGCAGACAGGAGGGAAAGACCCCGCCGGGCCTGCCACAGGCTAGCTCCCTGTGGTGGGAGGGGTATGGCACTGTAGTGCACATATCCCACCCAATATTGGCTACGAAAAATCTAAATGAGAAAATACCCCTAGAATCTGCGAGAGCGGGGGCGGAAGATGATTCAATGGCAGACCACACGGTAATTGACCCTGGAACGAACTCGACAATGAACATGATGATCAGCACTTTACCTGAGAAAACAACATCAACTCCAGGAAAAACGCTCCAGAGTTGCATTTGTGGCTGGGCGAAGGTTACATCTGCTGCAGGCCTAAAGATACATCAAGGCAGGAAAAAATGTTTGAAGAAAGTGGTGCAGGGATCTCGCATCGACCACTACTTCTTAAGAAGCAAGTCGAGTCAGTCAAGTGAAGTTCAGCGGCAGGACGTAAACCATAGTCCGCAGGACATCAATCCCCCTGTCCAAGAGGAGGAGGAATCAAGCACAGCAGAGTACCATGAGCCTAGCATACAACATCATGCAACAGAAACGAAGACCCAGGAGCGGAAGTCACCCATTAACTGGCCAAAATCCTGTGACAAAAAGGTATGGGAAACAGTCAACACAGACCTCATATTGCTGTTGGAGCAGCTTCGTGGAAATGCAGTGAAGAAACTGGATAGAATGGGAGAGCTCATTTACAACTATGGAGCTGAACGCTTCGGCGCTGCAAGCAAAAGGAAGAAAACACCATCCATCCCTATTCAATCCAGGAGACAGCAGGAAATAATTCAACTGGTCAAAGAAAGAAGGCAGCTGAAGAAACAGTGGAGGAAAACCACAGAGGAAGAGAAGGAGGGCATAAACGTGCTGCAGGCAGAAATTAAGAACCGGCTATCAGTACTGAGAAGAGCTGAAAACCTGAGAAAGAGGCGTAGAAAGAAGGAATGGGCAAGAGCTAACTTCTTCAAAGACCCTTTCAAGTTTGTAAAGGGTCTGTTCACGAAGGAGAAAAATGGAAATCTCCAAACAACAAGGGAAGACCTCGAAGCCCACCTATCACAAATATACTCCGACAGCCGCCGACATGAACAGGTCTCACTACCACATGACATGCCACCGTTACATCCTCCAAAACATCAGCTAGACGTCAGCCCTCCCAAGTGGAGTGAAGTAGAAAGAACTGTACGCCGAGCAAGAGCAGCATCCTCCCCCGGGATCAACGGGGTGCCATACAAACTCTATAAGTACGCACCAGATGTCCTGCGTTTCCTATGGCGACTGATGAGGCTGGTATGGCTGAAGCAGACGATACCAACAGCCTGGCGAAGGGCAGGGAGCATCCTGATCCCAAAGGAAAAGGACTCTACTGATATTAGCCAGTTCCGCCAAATCAGTCTCCTGAATGTAGAGGGTAAAATCTTCTTCAGTGTAGTGGCTCACAGGCTGACTAACTATCTGGAAGTGAACAACTTCATTGACACATCTGTGCAGAAAGCGGGGATGCCAGGCTTTCCCGGGTGCATGGAGCACCTGAGCATGATATGGCACCAAGTCCAGGCTGCAAAAAGGGATGGAAGAGACCTCCATGTTGTTTTCCTTGATTTGGCCAATGCCTTTGGCTCGGTTCCACACAACATCTTATGGTCGGCATTTAGCTATTTTCAAGTTCCAGATGCTATCACTGCCCTCGTCAGGGCCTACTTCCGAGATGTGCAGATATGCCTGTCAACAGCAGAGTACACCACGGCTTGGCAGCATCTGGAGGTGGGCATCATGGCAGGATGCACCATTTCCCCACTTGTCTTCACCATGGCCATGGAAGTCATTATCCGTGCATCTCGATGGGTGGTGGGAGGAGAGCGGCTAAAACCAGGCTTGCGCCTCCCTCCCATTAGGGCATACATGGATGATATGACCACTCTAACCTCAACCATTCCATGCACAAGACGGCTGCTGAAGAAGTTGCAGGAGAACATCGAATGGGCCCGGATGAGGTTTAAACCGAGCAAGTCCAGGAGCTTATCTGTGGTGAAAGGGAAGCTATCAGACCAGCGCTTTAACATCGGCGAGGAGCCCATACCAACTGTGTTAGAGAAGCCAATCAAGAGCCTCGGGCGTTGGTACGATGCAACCCTTAAGGATATGGTTCAAGTGGAGCAGCTTAGACGGGATGCCATCAGCGGTCTTCAGAGCATTGACAGGACCATGCTCCCTGGCAGGCTGAAGCTTTGGTGTCTTCAGTTTGGTCTCATACCTCGGCTGATGTGGCCTCTGACCATTTATGAGGTACCGTGCTCGAAGGTTGAGAAGCTGGAGAGGGTCATCAGCTCTTTTGCCAGGAAATGGCTTGGGCTTCCCAGGTGCCTTACCAACATAGCACTGTATGGTAAAGGCATCCTGGAGCTTCCTCTATGTAGCCTCACAGAGGAATACAAGAGCAGCAAAGTCAGGCTGGAGATGATGCTGACAGATTCTCGAGACCCCTGTGTAGCTCAAACCGCTCCTGCAATTGCAACTGGGAGGAAGTGGACTCCAACTGTAGCTATACACCAGGCTAAATCAGCCCTTAAGCACCGGGATATTGTCGGCCACGTGCAAATGGGAAGAGGAGGCATTGGCCTAGAGGAGGGTAAACCATCCTGGTGCAAGGCATCTCCAGCTCAGCGACGTGGGCTGGTGGTCGAGGAGGTTCGCCGAGAGGAGCAGGCTGCAAGGTGTGCAAAGGCTGTCTCACAAGGAAAGCAAGGTCAATGGATGCGTTGGGAAGATGTCGAGAAGCGCAAGCTCTCTTGGAGAGAGATGTGGGACATGGAAGCTTATCGAACCAGCTTTATCCTGCGAGCGACATATGATGTGCTACCATCGCCACAGAACCTCAACCAATGGTACGGAGAAGATCCTACATGCCCCCTCTGTCCATCTCCAGCAAACTTGAAGCACATTCTAGTTGGCTGCAAGACAAGCCTTACACAAGGCCGTTACACCTGGCGGCACAATCAAGTCCTGAAGTGTCTGGCAGCTGCACTGGAGAATAGAAGAATGGTCGTCAATGCCCTGCCCCCCCTTTCCTCCCATCTTACATCATTAGGACATTTTGTCCGTGAAGGGGAAAAACAACAAAAAAGATGTATTCCAAAATCAGAGGTAGGACAGATGGGAGCAGCACGGGACTGGAAGCTCCTTGTTGATCTGGAGCAGAGACTCTGCTTTCCAGTGGAGATCGCCACGACCAACCTCAGGCCAGATCTTGTGTTGTGGTCTACCTCAATTCGAAGTGTTTACATCATAGAGCTCACAGTGCCATGGGAGGATAATATAGGCGAGGCCTTTGAGCGGAAGAAGCTTCGGTATGCTGAGCTGGCAGCGGATGCTGAACAACGGGGCTGGAAGACCACAGTCCTCCCTGTAGAAGTGGGCTGCAGAGGCTTTGTAGGCAGGACTGCTACTAGTCTCCTCAGGGGCATGGGAATCCGGGGCCAGGCCCAACGGCAAATCATCAGAGCCCTGTCCAGTGCTGCTGAACGAGCAAGCCAGTGGCTCTGGATCAGGAGAAGAGACAACAGCTGGGCCCCAAAATGACAGAGACAACATCAGGGGGTATAGAAGGGGGTAAGGCAGAGGGGGGCACACCCGGGACGCCAGGTGTTGCTGCTGAACCCTCTTGAGGTGTCGTGGGCCTGTTCAGTGAAACACCTATGATGGAGGGTGCCCACCTGATGACCCCAATGAAACCCTTAGCCCCTTCTATCCTGCCCTGTGATGACTATAATCCCTACCCATTTATCAAGGTAAAAAAGGATTGTAACATCCAGTCCCATTCCGGTATGCAGTCAGAAAAGTTTGGCTCAGGGATGAGGATGCCCCTGCCGTGCAGAGTCCAGTGCACTTTGGGTGATAACACCATATCCTGTGTTTGTAAAACACACCTAAAGTCACGTGTCACGCCTGCTCGCATCCCTCGTGTAGCTGCTGCTCAGGGAAGCGACGCACGGCTCTGCTTCGTCTGGTGCCTGATGATATACCCGTGCTAAACATTTCCCCGACATGATAGAATTCCTTCCACCTTCCGATAGCCGGGTCTGGGATCAGTGGATCTGCATGAGCTTCCAAATGCCCACTGCACAACCAACAACGTCCAAGATGAAGCATGCCACACTGCCTATATTCTCCTGAGACCCAGCCAGTTAGCATGTCCTCTGTAATGGACAAATGTCCACTACAGAGGACATGCTAACTGGCTGGGTCTCAGGAGGACATAATGAGTCTTAAGTCTCAAAAATGGGGTCAAAAAAGGGCCTCGAATCGAAACCGGGCGTTATCATTTCCTCGCTCTGCTGAGGTTTTGACTCAACTTATTGCCTTGATTTGAATTTAAAAGTAAAAGCCGGGGTCTCATTTTTGCCAGAGAGAAAGGTTGATCCAGAATGTTCAAATTATATCTGTCAAGAAAAGCAGAAAAAGAGTCGACAGAAGGGGAACATAGAGCCGAAGAGGAGCGGGAAGGACTTTACGCCATCTGGGTCGATGAACAGAAATAAAGAATAAAAGGACCCAGTTGATATTAGAATAACTGCCCATCCAAAAGTCAGTGCCCAGACCACCCCCCCCCCCCCATGTCACTTTTGTCTGCCTCCGAACCTTGCGGATGCTCTTCCTCGCGCAGCAGATGCACCGATCCAAAAGGATGCGAGGCATGAAAGCAACGGGAAAGTCATTACGTATTCCGACCCCCCCGCTCACCATAATCACCACAATTAGCAGACATCTGCAGTGACTCCAAAGCTGAGAATGCATTCAGGCAATCAGAGCAGCTTCACAAACAACACTGACTCGCAGCCCCCTCTCTGTGATGAGCCTCCTCCCGAAGGGAAGCGTTCCATTAGAAACTCAGTGATTAATTGAGACGGAGAATTTGCTCCTGGCATCGCGCAAGAATGAAACCCAACAGGAGGCAAACCCACGACGGCGGAGATGGCGTTGGCGGGGGCCGCGCCATAGCGTTGATGATACAAAGGTAAGATGTTCACACTGTTTGGCAATTAGCTCTATGAGAAACAATACAGCCATGCAAGGAGTGTCTGACCCATCAAATAAACAGAAGCTGCATGTGTCCAATGATGAGCCGCACTTTATAGGCGCTTACGTTTGGAGGCGAGAAGAAGCGGCTGTGGCGTCCAATGGCCCCCGGACTCATTCGGAAATACTTTTGTCTGTTGTTATTTTAGCCTGCAAATGATTGCATGGAACATTTTACTCAGCAGCAGATGAGCAGATCGATAAATGGACAGATGTGTCTGTTCCAATGGAGCCAGATATATAGACAATCTGGTTTGTTAAATGCTTACAAATTTAAAACACAAGTAGAAAATTCAATGGAGTGCAAAAACAGCTTCATACTGCAGGAGTCAAAACAGGAGACATTTTCACAAGATATTTCAAATAAACTGCAATCAGAAGGACGTCAACGGGCGGTTGGCCTTCAATCTGGCCTTTAGTGGACTCTACGGAGAAGAGTTGAGACTTTGGGACAAATTGATATCAAGATTCTTTGGGCTGCCCTGGCCTGGATCCCGAAGTTACATTTGGAACTGACATAAAAGCATTTATGCAGACTAACCCAGGGGAAACAATGAAGCTCTGAAGACTTGAAGGAGTTTGAATTAGGAAGGAAAGTTTCTTCAAATCCAGAAAAAATCAAGACAATTACAAAAGAGATGAAGAAACCAGAACCAGAAATGTCTGCTGCAGAGGTTGTAAAATTTACATTTACATCTGATTTAAACTCTGCTGTATCGGAAAAGCCCCCCCCCCCCCAAAAAAGAAAAAATATCTAACCATGGAATTATAAGTTTTTCACATGATAGCAGCCGCACAAACTCCCACATGGTAAGATTTGTGAAAGAGCTGTGATTGAGGCTGCGGCTGAATCTAGAGATTAGGAGCTTATAGGAAATTGAAGCCAAGGCTGCTGCTCTCATGTGGATGTTGGGAACTGACTGAATGATGAATAAAGTGTCGGGGCCGGAATTCTGTGCGCAACATTCCCACCAATTAAGAAAAACGCGCCTTCAACGCCGCGCAATAATCGGCACACCTTTTCTCTGTGTGGAGAAATGTGTCCAATCACCATGGCTACCGGTCAGAGAAGAGCCCCCCCCCCCCCCCTTCCCTGTGTGCGCGCACATCGGCTCAGCGTGCAGGTTAACAATAGCCCGCGCGTTATGGATGTGAAACGGTGCGTTCACGGGGCCTGCAGGTCAAGCATCATTATTACCGCTCTGCAGAAGGAGCGCTGGGTTCCTCTTTCTCTTTCCTTTATTCAGAGCATCATCTCCAGAAAATGCCTAAAATGGACCGCACCGGACTCCGCGGCCTCTCAAGTGCGAAAAGGAACACGAGAAAGCTTTTGAGCGCTATTGATTCAGCCGAGTTCCTCTCCGAGCGCGCACAAGAGGATCTGAAGAGAGAATTATCCATGCACCATTTCCTCCCCGACTCCTGCATGTGTGGAAAATTCTGCAGCTCCAGCCTTCTCGTATAGCCTATATGGAGCAGAAACACGCACACGCACACGCACACTTGCAGAATGTCATACACGCACTGGATTGATTTGATGTTGAGCGTTAAGAGCTCTTTCATTTATTTATATTTGCTCCATTCTGTCTACAGTTTATTTTATTTTCATTTTACAAGATCTTTATTCCCGAAATAGGACAAAGAAAGCAAGCAAGAGAAATCATTTGTGGGTTTTCTGCAGGTCAGATAATATTTTTCTTATGGAATAAACTGAAACAACAGCCCATAATAAGCGCCACTAACCACCGCAGACACGTTAAGGTTTACATGAACGCTCCAGTTTGACTGTTTGTCCATATTGGAAGCTACGAACTGATGGATAAGTCCACCAATGAAAGCTCTGAAACACGAGGCATTGTCCTCCTCCTCCTCCTCCTCCGCCGCCGCCGCTCCCCTCCCGGTTTCAGCTGAATAATACACGACAGCAGCTCCTCCGGGGTCTTCCAGCCGTCCAATGGCCGTCGCGCATTCCATCAAAGCTATCTCCTCCGAGCCAATGGCCGCGCTCCCGGTACCAAACCGAACCTCCCCTCCCCTCCTGCCCTCAGACCGTGGATCAGGAGCAGACGCTCAGTCTGTGGAGAGAGGAAGTGATGAGAGCGAACCGATCCTCAGAGGGAAGCCAGCATCAGCCCCGACCCGAGCCGACGTGGACGGCGAATCCCGCCGCTCTCCGGACACGAGGTGGAGGAGAACGTAAGTATGTCCTCAGAAAGACACGAAAGCGCGCGCGCGTGCGTTTTGGTTCAATCCGGCGCAAAGCGAAGGAAACGATGCTTCTGTAATCAATGGGATGATCTGAAGGGTTTTTTTCTGCTGATTGCGCACATGTGAAACTCTGACGTGACGCGGCGGGGTCTGGCCGGGGTGCTGAGATGCGGCGCGCACGCGTTAGAGATGCCAGCGGGAGGACCAAAACCGGTCTTTCGTGGTTATTTCACGAGGGAGGGGGGGGGGGGGGGGTACCCCGAGAAAAACGGGATTTGCGGTTGGAACCTTTTTTTTTTGCCATCGCCGCGCATCGATGGTACAAGATGTACAGACGCGCCGGTTCCCGTGCGTGGAAAGTTTTGATCGGCGTGTTCGAGCCGTGAATAAGAGCCGGAGAGATGCTGGTGCGAGTCTCCCAGACACTCCAACTTTGATTCATCTCACTCTCCCGTTTCTCGGGGGAAGAGCGCGCATAAATGGTGGCTATTCCCCCCCCCCCCCGCTAAACAGCGCGCACTGGCTTCGTTGGCGCATCTGTCACCGCATCGACGTTAACGCACGCCCGTCTACCCCGGTGAGTCGGCGTGATGCACCTGGGCAGCGGGAAGCCGACCAGGGAGAGCATGGAGAGCCGCCACCCGTCTCGCGCCATGACGCATGACGCGATCCCGTCTGCGCGGATGCGCGCGTAAAAGCGCAGCCATGAAAACAAGGCGCCGGAACAAACTCATTAAAACGTTCCAGTGGCGGGTTGCTGAGCGTCAAGACGCGTCCACGGATGATTTTTTTTTTCTTGCTTCTAGTTGTCGAGACTTTGACAGGAATGTCTTCTTGCGCATCCTGAATTCACGGAAACAGCCTTTTTTTTTTTTTTTTTTGCGCTGTCTGACTTCCTCCAGAAATGCGGGCCTCGGGGCGCATGGCTCACATCCCACCGCAACCTTCTGGGTGGACACATTTCTTTTTCTTTTTTAAAGATGATGCACTGTACCAAATAAGCCAAACGTTTCCCCCTCAGTGGTTTGACCCTCAAGGTGGCTGCTGCAGCAGAGGCTGCAGGGAAGCTGACTAGTTTGCCTTGAGGTGAGGCCTTATCCATAAATCCTACAGCCTGGAGTAGGTCGAAGTTTAGGGTCCATTTCAGTACGCTCACATTTGCTGTACATAATCTAGCGAGGACTATTATCAGGGATGAATACTCTCTCGATCTGCCTCGACGTCCTCACTTCCAAGCCTCTTAGGGCGTTGCGTTAAAGCCTCAACCTCTCGCCACAGAGCAGCCGGCGTCTGAAGGGCTGTAATTCCCGTTTCGGAGCTGCCCGGAGAGCTGAATGGATGGAGCTGTCTTCCTGCTATTGTCGTCTGCGCAGCCTGGCGGTTGGATGTCGGATTATCTCCTCCCCTGCTGGAGCCATCATCATCATCATCATCATCATCATTCCTGCGTAGTTCATTATCATAGCTGATGAGTTTAATTGGAGCCCCCCCCCCCACTGTCTCATTGGGATACAGTTGAAAATAAATAAAAACACAAATGTTTTTTTTGTGAATGAGAATGTAACATTATAGATTCCGGTCTCGGGTCTTTCACTGTCGCATGATTCCCAACAGACTCCCAGATGTTTCCCTGCTGCCCTCAAACATGCCAACGAGGGGGGGGGGGGGATTGCCTCCTATTGGGTTTCCACCTTAATAATTTT